>NC_135398.1:1432539-1502539 GCF_051989625.1 Stigmatopora argus
TTGGCTAACGTCCAAATTCTCTCCCTAAATAACCTCCCGTCCCGTCGGTTCTCGGCGTCTCTCTCTGATTCCCCCCCTCGCGCCGACCCTCCTACTTGATCTCGCTCTTCGCGCCCAGTGGCGGATATTTTAGGATTAATCCTCAGGGAAAAACAGTTTCCATTTACCGCGTGGTACTATGGACTCATTCTGACCCGGGGAAGAAACGTGGAACTTGGAGAGTGGCCGTACTTTTTATGCTTCTTGTATTATTGCCAAATGAAACGGTCATGTTTTCAGTGGCTTTGACGGCCATAGATGTCCAATCCGATTTTACTGGGAAGGTCGGAATGAACGGATGACACAGTACAAAGAATTCATGATGATAAATTTAAGTTTTCTGTCTGTTAAAAAAGTGAAAAATCACGTTGCTAGATCCAGGAAATCTGATAAAACTGTTTGCCAATGGACATGGGTGTCGTTGTTTGTCGGCCATTTTGCAACAGGGCTATTTGATAAAAAACGCGAGTCAGGGGTTGCTATATCCAGGAAATCTGATGAAAACTGTTCGCCAATGGACAGGGGTGTCGTTGTTTGTCGGCCATTTTGCAACAGGGCTATTTGATTAAAAAACGTGAATCCGCCCACTCATATACGCGGAAAACTATTCCAAACACAACGTGTACAATACATAACGTGATATCCACTTTGGAAACGTTTGAACAGCACCTATTTTCTCTTTTAAAACACCTCAACATGGCTGAAATGTCCTATTGTGTCCGTCTCTAGCGGCTTACCATCCCCAGCAGCTGTCCAGCGAGTTTTGCCGAGCTGATGAGGAAGTGCTGGCAAGCCGAGCCAAAGGTCAACCGACGCTAACACGTCATTTTATTTCAATCCAACGCACGTAGTAAGTGTAGTAACTCATACCGGACATATTTATTTCATGGCAGGAGCGTCCGCCGTTCAAACAGGTGCTGGTAACCTTGGAGACCATGGCTAACGATAGTCGACTCCCCGATCAGTGCAACTCCTTTTTACATAACAAGGACCAGTGGAGGTAAACGCACCCAAAAAACACTCACGCACCAAAACAACATTCTTTCGCCGGCACGATTGACCCAAACAAAACTCAATGCACCGCTTGATCAGCTACAAAATGCCCGTCATGCATAACAACCCCTTAGCGGGCCTCTTCCGGTCCCCGGGCCGCGGGTTTGACACCCCCAGCCTGGCCAATAACGAGCGACAAAGATGGAAGGTGTGAAATTCTGTGTACACTGTGTTGTGCTGTTCGTTGAAAATGAAGCCGTGGAAAAGTGGCGGTGTGATTGATGACTTCAGTTTCCCGGAGAAGATGACGCAAACGGCTCGACGCTGGGTGTCGGGTGTGCTCTTTAGCGACCTCTGGTGGTTGTAGAGTACACTGCGGTTAAGTTGGCAATTTTGCTGCGCAGGTGTGAAATCGAGTCGACCCTGGAGCGCCTTCGGAAGCTGGAGAGGGAGCTCTATTCCAAGGAGAAGGAGCTGGAGGAGCGAGAGAGGCGCCTGCGACTGTGGGAGGAGAGGCTGATGGAGTGCTCCAACATGGCGCCCAGCCCCACCTCCTTACTGATGGATCGCTCCAACATGTCGCCGGTGAGTTGCACCTGGGTGGAGGCCGGCTTTCCCAGCACCTAGGCGGAGGCCTGCTGTGCCTTCAGATACTACTTACGGTGGTCAGTGTTTACAACAATGTGCTTTATGCACAAGAAAACATGTTTTTGGGATAAGTTCACTGTTCTCTTCGGGGTGTTCCTCGCCTAGTGCCCAAAGTCAAGTGGGATAGGCCCCAGCACCCCCATTGTGAGCATAAGTGGTCCAGAAAATGAATGACTATGTTAAATTAATTAGCATCTTGTTGTACAATCCTTTAAAAACTGCTTTAGGCCATGTCCATTTGCCACCAATCAAAGCGGATCCTCTCATTCCCGTTAAATGAACTACGTCATTTTCTATTTTTGGTGCCCAAAGTCAGCTGGGATAGGCTCCAGCACCCCCTCCCCCACGACCCTTTTGAGGATAGGGAGTACAATAAATGAATTAATATATTCAATTAATTAGCATCTTGTAGTACAATCCTTTTTAAAACTGATTTAGGCCGCGTTCATTTTCCACCAATCAAAGCGGATCCTCTCATTCCCTTTAAATAAACTCTTGTCATTTTCTTCTTTTGAGCAAACCGGAAGCAAGATTGACAGCTTGTATTCAAACTTTGACCCCGCCCTCTCTCGTCAGTTCTTCACGCCAATGTCCATGGGCTCCAGCGGTTCCTTCTTCCGCTCGCATTCTCAAGACTCCAACAGCGTGGGCGTGAGCAGCACCGGCGTCAGCAGCCTCCTGCGCACGCTCAGCAACGGCGACGGCGAGCTGGAGCGGGGGATGGGCTCCCTGGACGGCGGGAGGCTGCACGTCATGCTCCGGGGCCTGCAGGGGCGCTTCGGAGAGGAGGACGAGGAGGGCCACGAGGGCGACGAGGAGGGCGTCCCGGACCAGGAGGGCCGGGCCCGGCGGGACCAAGGGGGCAGCGCCGAGGGAGGACGGGTGCAGGTCACGCTCCGGAGCTTCCCGGGGGGGAGGGTGGAGCGCGAGGAGAGGACCTGGGAGGAGGGCGACGCCGAGAGAGGGGGGATGCAGAGGAGCAGGGTCACCACCGTGGTCCGGGGGTACTCGGGCGGATTCGGCGAGGCCGAGGGCACCCTGACCGGCCTGGGGGACATGCTGTCCTTGGACGGCATGGGCGACGCCGACGCCGACCTGGGGCTGCTCAAGGTCAGGAGCCAGGTGGGGGTCAGGGGCCGCTCGGGGGTGCAGGTCAGCATGCGCTCCTCGTCCAATCAGAACTCTGTCAAGAGCTGCAGCGTGCGGCACGGATCCAAGATCAACATGGCCGCCGCCATGGACGTGATGGAGCTCGGCTGGTCAGACAGCGATTAATACGTCTTCCAGCGGATTGGACGTCGTCGGACCTCGTCGGGGGCGGCGAATGAATTCAAAGGGTGCGTTCGGTTCCCGAAATTGAGAGAACGCACCTTTTATGTGTGATAATGTTCCTTTATTTTTTTTGAAGCTAAAACATTGTGTTTGTACTGTGAAGAAAAAACAAGCAAAAATAATTAGTATTTTAATGCGCTTCACTTACTGCTGCATAAAACACTGTAAGAAGTATGATGGAAAAGTTATGAGCGTTCAACGCCATTTTTTCCAGCGTTCTGTTCACAAGCTATGTATTTACTGTACTGTATTACTTGTAAAAATATGACAATACAGATTTGTTTAAAGAGATGGACTGACATGACAGCATAGAACGAAGCTTTGAGAACAATTTTTGCTTGAAGCAACGTTTTTTTAAAAATTGAATTCTAAAAATACGTTGGAGTGGTTAGCACGTCGGCCTCACCGTCCTGGGGTCGAGGGTTCAAGCCCAGGTGGGTTCTCACTGTGGGAAATTTGCATTCTTCCCTGGGCTTGCGTGGGTTTTGTCCGGGTACTCCGCTTTCCTCCCACAACCCCAAAAACATGCATGCTAGGCTAATTGGATGCTAAATTGTACCTATTTATAAGTGATTGGTTGTTTGTCTCCTTGTGCCCTGCAATTGGCGGGCCACCGATTTAGGGTGTCCCCTGTCTGGTGCCAATAGTTGGCAGGGATAGGATTCCGCACCCCCGTGACCCTTTGCAAGGATAAGCGGTTCAGAAAATGAATGAATTATAAAGACAATGTCCCACCCAAAGCTTGGCTCAAACACAAACCATTACTTCAATCAAAAAATCCTTCTCAAACAAAGAAAAAATAGGGCTCACGAGCATTTTTTTAAGGTCTCAACCTTATTTTTGCATTTAAACACTACTTTTCTTTGATTAAAGTTTTTTAGGGATTGAAGTTAAGTTGCAAGTTGTTCGATTGCAAATAAATATTTTGATTGAGGCTACTTTTTTTCTTGTTTGAATAAGACACAAATCTACATCAACCATTCACTTAATCATCTTTTTTTCTTTATGAGGAAGTTTTGTTGAATATTTTTTTAAATGACAAAAAATATTCACTTCACCTGTAAAACAGCAGTTTGTCTTGCAGTACATATAGTGGCCAGGTGAGGCCAGTGTAGCACAATGTAGCAACATATTATTTTGACTAGCTACCCACTATATTACAATACGTACACACAAAATAATAATATTATTCTTGATATATGGAAGGAAAACCTTCTAAAATAATATTATCCAACGACATTTGAGCATACCACATTAAAATAATTCCGTGTCACATAAAAAACTCGCAAACCTAGTTTTCTTCAAATGCCAATTTAGAAATATGTCATTTAGCCTCTATTGATCTTTCTGTATGAGTAGTTCAGTTTCTAAAAAAAAGAACACAATTGCTAGTGGTATTTAGTACACTTGACACATGCTGTTATATATGCAAATGTGTGTGTATGACTTTAATGGGCTTTTTTAAAGTTTACAGCAGGGGGGCGTAAGTATGCGAAGGCCAATTGAAAATCCTTACAGAGAACTGGAATTGGATTAAAATAATAATAATAAAAAATAGGTATATATAGGGATATATATGTATATAACTTATTTTTAATGATTTGTTTTCAAATTCAAAAGATATAAATTCCTCGCAGCACTGATTGGCTAAGCAATCTTACGTCATCATCTGTTGCCAGTCATTGTCAAGCGGGGCAGGTTATGGTGTATAAACATGATGAGTCGATATGTCTTGAACTCCGCGACAGAGGCTCCACCTAACCCCTGAGACGGACTTACCGAACCCCTAAGGTTCGATCGAACCCAGGTTAAGAACCACTCAATTAGATATATACGTATATATAGGAACTTTTTTCGGTATCATTTTGCCGTGTCATTCAGTGAGTGACAGGTGTCCGGCCAATCATAGGATACGATGCAATGATGCTACGCAGCCAATCACCGGTGGCCTTGTTAGTTGTACTTCATGTTCAGTCTACTGTATAAGTGCTCATTACGGCGGGGTTAAGTCAAGGTAATGCTAACGCTGTGAGCGTAACAGTTTAACGGAGTTAAGTGATGATAATGTTAACTTTGGGAGTGTAACGGTTTGGTGGAGTTAAGTGATACTAATGTTAACTTTAGCGTGTAACAGTTCGGCGGAGTTAAGCGATGCTAATGTTAGCACTCTGCGTGTCACAGTGAGGCGGAGTTGAGTGATGCCAATGCTATCTGGGCGTCCAACAGTTCGGCGTAGTTAAGTGATGCTAATGCTAATTCTGCGCGCGTAATAGTGTTAATGCAAATTTTTCTAAAGTGAATGTGATACGCCGACTTCACAAACTAAAAAAAAGAACTGCACTTCTTTAAAGTTGTAATGGCTGTCGAGTATGTTCAAGTGGTGAAACTGGGGCCCGTTTTTTCTTTTTCCAGTGAGAAAGGCCTGTTCTGCCAAACGTGTCGAAGCTAAAGTTGAACGCGAGCCTTCCGAGGGAAAAATATGGCCTGAATAGAACCTGGACGACCTCAAGCGACACATTCAGCAGAAAAGTTGTTTTAATGAAAATGAAAAGTGAGAAGGACAGACGTGAAAAATAAGGTAAGTCAATGTGTGCGTATTATAGTGTCATTATATGTTTGACATGAGTCAATGTGTCTTGACCTCAACTGCGTGTAACTGTTGTAGTTAAGTGATGCTAATGCTAACTTTGCTCGTCCAACAGTTCGGTGAATTTAAGTGATGCTAATGCTAATTCTTCAAAAGTGAATGTGATACGCCGACTCCCCAAACTAAAAAAAGAAAGTTGGAATGACCATACCTGTCAACCTCTGCCGATAACTGCCCTTATAAATTATTATGATTCCCCTTACAAACCCCCAAAAAACCTTACAAACACCGTTCGACTCGTACGGTGTTTGTAAGTTTTTTGGGGGGTTTGTAAGGGGAATCATAATCATTTATAAGGGCAGTTATCGGCAGAGGTTGACAGGTATGAATGACTGTCGAGTATGTTTAAATAGAAGAATAATTGGTGAAACTGGGGGACATGTTTTCTTTTTCCAGTGAGAAAGACCTGTTCCAAAGCTAAAGTTGTAAGCAAGTTTTCCGATGGAAAAATGGAAGTTGGACGACCTCAAGCGACACATTCAGCAGAAAAAAAGTCGTTTGATTGAAAATAATAAGTGAGAAGGACAGACGTGAAAAATAAGGTAAGTCAATTTGTGCGTATTAATCATTGAATGTTATGACTAGATCATTTATGGCACATGTGTCAAAGTGGCGGCCCGGGGGCCAAATCTGGCCCGCCGCATCATTTTGTGCGGCCCGGGAAAGTAAATCATGAGTGCCGACTTTCTGTTTTAGGATCAAATTAAAATGAAGAGTCTAGATGTATAATAAATTTCCTGATTTTCCCCCTTTTAAATGAATAATTTATTTTTTAAATCAATTTTTTCTGTGTTTTTAGTTAAAAAATCATTTTGTAAAATCTAAAAATATATTTAAAAAAAAAAGCTAAAATAAACATTGTTTTAGATCTATAAAAAACGGAATATATTTTTTCGGGCCAATAAAAAACTGGGCAGGTGGACCCCGGGCCTTGGTTTAGACCCAACCAACCACCCCCGGCCTCCAGTGAATAGTTCAAATGCTCGCAATTCGGACTTTCCAAGTTATAATCCCGTTCTCTGCGGAACACTTCAAAAAAAAAAAAAAAGTAATTCCACGCTTCTATAATTTCGAGTCTTTGTTTTACTCGCCGTTTTTCCTCTTAAAAATGTGCAGCTGAACGTATAGGCCAGTGAAGGGACATCCCTTGGGTGTCTCCGCTCTGTATCTAAGCCCATTTGAGCCCACTGACAGCAGGAGCATGACTGCCCATCTCTTTGACCTCCAGTCCAATGTCAGCTTCGCTTCTGGGACGGCCGTACGCGAGCCAGAAAAAGAGATTGTTGTAGAACGGGGACGAGAGGAGCATGAAAGGAAGCCAATAGCGAGACGAGAGGGGAGAAAAAAAAAGCCGAGACGGCCAGCGAAAAGGGGCTGCGATGGCCCGAGAATACAAATGAACCAAAAGGGGTGAAGGTACGCTCCAAATAAACGCGGGTCCTTCCATCGCTGGGTAATGCGAGCGCAAAACGTATCTTCAGGTGATGTAAAACCTCAAAGTGAAATATCACTCCAATGAGAATGTGATATTCCGCTTTGGGGTGGCATGGCAAAGGATATGTGAACATCTTTCTACTCTTTTGCCAGTGTGGTCTATTTTATTGATTTATTTAATACCTCCTGTTCTCCTTGCGCTATCCATTTGGCAGTCGCCATGACGACGCGCGTCTGGCTTGACAATCACGGGTTTGGAGTGTTTATTGCTTCGGTCCCGTTCACTCTTGTTTTTTTTTTTTTTTGGTCGCGTTTATTCCGGCTCTTCAGTGGAGATGATGGTTTCTCTGTCATTTGGACCTTTTCAAACATCTCATCTGGGTTATTTTCATCATTGCGGTCATCTGGAAAACCAAAATATTAGTGTGAAGATGAGATAACATGAAATGAGATCACCTTTGTTGACTCCCACCCCATATAAAAACAATGTAATTTAAAAAAAAGTATATACATGCTATGTATAACCAGTGGAATCGAAAGTGGCTTGGTAAAGATAAACGTTCCACAATCACCCATGGTGGAATTTTACGGAGCTGGAGAGATTGGACTTCAGTAACCCTCAACCCATAGCCCTTTTCCCTGTAAAAATAAATTTAAAAAAAGCTTAGAACAAAGTTTTTAAACCCATTTCGCGGTTGGCCAGAAAGTCAGTCACTTAACAGAGTTAATGTAAGTAAAGGCAGGATTTTTATCCCGTTTCGTTTTATGGCTGTTGTGGCCGAAGCCTTAGTTCGTTAGTTTTTTCCTCCCAAGAAATCCAATTGTTTTATCGGTTAATACATTTTCCGAGTCCTCACCTTGCGCCATGTTATGGTGATTCTGCTTCAGGTTTCAATTTCAGATTCGCCAAATAAAGACGAGTCTCGACTAATATCTCAATTTAGTCATGCGCCCTCTGGTGGAATCCTTACCTTCAATTAAGCCGTTGGTCTGAACAATGAGAAGGCAAACCACAAATTATTTTAATTTTACAATTCCAACAGTTATGGATCAGAATTAATTTTGATATATTTATTTTTGAACACTCTTGGACAAGATTTGTTTATGGTCCTAGACGTCCAATCCATTGAGATCTAGTGGGCATTCATGTGGCCCACGAACCAAACTTTTGCCACCCCTAGTGTCGTGGGACTTTCTCATTGCCTCTTTTTTTAATCAATATTCTTCTTGTTCCTTGGTTTTTAATCACACTATTTTCCCACTATAGCAAGTAAATGGCGTTCTTGTTAGCACTCCAGTCCTTCCAGTAAATACCATCAGTGTCTGACAGGAGGTTAGCATACGACGAGGCACGTAAACCAGTACGCAGGTGATTGCCGTGCTCGTGCACGAGTCCAGATGGTGCTGACCAGCCGTTCCTCCCAGGGTCGATGAAATAAATGGAGCGATAACAAAAATGACCTACGCGCATTTCTGGCTGCCGGCCCTTTTACGTACGCACGCATGCACACAGTCGCAATAATACGACTCCGGCGTTCTGTCCGCTTTCGTTAGCCGTCAAATTGCCGCTTTCCCTCATTTGGGTGACGTCCGTAATTATTTACCCCCTTTGTCGAGAAGATCTCATTTCCACTCAACACCTCTTATTTGATTGGTTGCAATGCAACCATGTAAACACGCCCCCGCCAAAAAGGTACCATATTTTCACGACTATAAGGCGCACCGCATTATAAGGCGCACCCTCAATGAATGACACTTTTTTCCATATATAAAGCACACTGGATTATAAGGCTGCCTGTCTATTTTGGAGAAAATTTAAGACTTAAGTGCGCCTTATAGTCGTGAAAATACGGTAAATTAAAAACGCATCCCAGATTAATGTCACAGTGGTATTGAGGTGAATATTCATTCATTTTCATTCATTGTCTGTCGTGGGGGGTGCTGGAGCCTATCCCAGCTTACTCCGGGGACGGTAATTGGTGGCCAGACAATTGCAAGGCACAAGGACATGGACAACCATACACGCTAGGCGCAATTTAGAGTGTCCAAACAGCCTAGCATGCATGTTTTTGGAATATGGGAGGAAACTGGAGTACCCTTAGAAAACCCACGCAGGCTTGGCGAGAACATGCAAACCCTCCCCACTTTGTTCCGCCCCTGCTTCCTATTGTGTTTTTATTCCTTTTCATCCTGCTGCTGTGGATTGAAATGACTGCAAACCATTTGAACTGGGAGGGTTGGCGGCCCAGCCTTCCAGTTCCATTCAATTGGACGTCTATAGCCACTCGGAGAAAAGTGAGCTACCCGCTAAATTTCTCAATCTTCCCACGCCGACTCCTGCGCATGGTGGAGTGCCGTGACTTGCTCCTTTTAATAGCTTTCCCCGCACAGAACAAGTGCAGAGACGGGGACAATTGAGTCTAACCACCAGAGAGACAGGCAGTGTGAAGGCCAGAAGCAAGGTGGTCCTTATCAGACTGCAAAGATCCCTCTTCACTGGCTCAGCCGTCCGTTATCGAGGAAATGGATAGCGAACACCACCGCTCTCCAAGTGCGTGCTGGGAATTGACTTCTTCGTATGCCAAAGAAATGTCCCTTTTATGGTAGCGATGGGGCGTTGGTGGGCGGGTTAGCGCCGCAGCTTCACAGTTCCTGGGTCGAGGGTTCGATCCCAGGTGGGTTGTTGCTGTGTGGAGTTTCCGTGTTCGTCCTGGGCTGGCGTGGGTTTGCTCCCGCATCCCAAAAACATACATGCTAGGCTAATTATACGCGCCTGTAGTTGGCTGGGATAGGCTCCAGCACCCCCGCAAACCTTGATAAAATAAACTGTTCAGAAAATGAATGAATTAATAGGCCTGCTGAGATTAATCGGAAAATAACCAATCTTCAAATTAAGCCGCAACTATTTTGATAGTTGGTTGATGGCCTTTTTGAGGGTTGCAAATGTAGTTTCAAATTTCTGATTTTTTTAATTTCAATTTTTAGCAATTAGAGGGGGAAAAAAGGGGAAGTAATTCTCTCTTTTTTTAGAGCTTTTGGTTGATTTGAAAAGAAAGAGTAAATAATATTTTAAAGGAATTGTATTATCTATGAATCCCAGGTGATTTTGCTTATGCTCTTTCAATAGAAAATACACCGTTAGTACCTTTTTATTGTTCAGATCTGAGTTTGTCTTTTGTTGATCTCATTTTAAATACAGATAAATATCCGTTCCACATAACTAACCCCCCTCTGTGTTCCCTCTCAGATCTTCATATCCTGTAGATGGAGCTATCTATCTAGCAAGCTCCGCATTCCAGCGTTGGACTGATTGTTGCTCCCATGCATCATCCTGATTTTGCTTGTGGAGGGAGATAAGCTCAGGGGACTTACTTGTCTGTGGCAGCGATGAATTTGCCTCAACAACACTGCAGGTAAGGTACCATGTGACTCCTCACAGTACTTGTATCACGCACCTCAAACACTTTAAAAGCAAGACTACTGAATACGCATTTTGTAGCAAATTAAAAGACTAAAATAAAAATTCTAAAAAATCGAATTTAATTTGAATAAAAAAATACTGTAATTTTTCTCAACACAGTCAAAAACAATACTCGCACCTCAAATACTTAAAAAACAACAACAACCTAATATGTATTTTGTATCAAACTGAGACTAAAAACACAAATAAAAAAAATCCATTTTAATTTGAATTCAAAAATGTCCCCCCAAAATAATGTCATTTTTTAAATTTCAAAGTGCACCTAACTAAAAAAATGTGAAAATAATATCAAATAAAAATGAGATAAATGAAAAAAACTGTCAAATAATATCTGTTAACTCTCGAGTGTACTCCCCATCCAAGCCGAGCCATTTTTGACATAGCGATCAAAAGCTATGCAAATATTCCAAACATTAAAATTGGAAGGGTTCTAACCGGGGCGGCTAACCTCGATGCAACATGAGCCTAATCAAAAATGAATGGCAGCAAAATGGCAGCTAATCAGGCTCCTTCCTCCACTGCCTAATAGTCTATCATTTCCCCTCCATCTACCTTCATTAGGAACTCTTGTCCATGCTACGTACGTACGTCTTCTGATCGAGATGGAGATGGAGGTGGTGATTTCGTTAGAGTGACTGTCTAATTGGCTGCTTCATAACTGCAGATATTTCAATCAAATCAAGGAAATGATCCTTTCACCCCTTTTTGACCAATTACGCTTTATAACTCTTTGGCTGCCATTGGCGACGATAGCCGTCCAGCCACGTGGCTCTTTCAACGGCGGTTGAGTGCGCAACGCGTCCGCCTCGCAGTTCTGGGGTTGAGGGTTCGAGCCCAGGTGGGTGCTGACTGTGTGGAGTTTGCGTGTTCTCGCCATGGTTTGTGTGGGTTTTCTCTGGGTACTCTGGTCTCTTCCCAGCAACATGCATGCTAGCTAGCTACTATTTGCGAATGGATTGTGGCCGCCTGGACGAAGGTATAAAACTCAGGGTTTTCGATGACTCATTTGGACAATTGTTCAAATCGGACACAGAAAATGAGGACTTTGATGGATTTGTGGGTGATGATAACGTAAGTTGTAAAATGGCTAAATGAAGTACAACTGAACTCAGTTTTCGTGTTTTTAGCGTGTGTCCGTATTTTTAAGCTGGTGTATGTTTTGCCATGCCTGACTGCGTCTTTAAAAATGGTGCGTCCTTTGTGTGTGTCAAATACAGAAATAGCACTTGTTACTGACACTGCAGCTTTAAATGCGATGCGCCATATAGTCGTGAAAATACGGTACTGTAAATTCCACTACTTTGTACTCATAGCGTCCGCTAAGTACGAGCCGTTTAGCCTGATTGAAATTGAGATGCATCAAACCCCCAAACAAATAGATTGGCCATCGATCCGAGGTGAGCTTTGATCGGCGCGCCGGGCCCGATCGATGCCTTTAATTCAGCTCGGGGGGTGCGCTCGCACGATTCTCACCTCCTTTGGCCGAAAAGAAAAAGCGGAGAAAAAAACCCGCGGGCCGCAACCCGATTAGGTGAGCCGCGGGGATTAAGCCTAATGACAAACAAACTAAGCGTGTGCTTCGCAGATGAAATATAGATTTTCCTCCGTCCCGAAAGCTGACGGGTATTAGGAGAAGAACGCGGCGGCGTGTTTGGGTAATCTTGTTCTCCGGATTGTTTTCCATTGAGGAAAAGGGCGTCCGGGAATAAAATGGAACTGATTGGCCGCCGCTTTGTTACAGTTAAAGAGCCCATCCCCAGGGACGCGCGGGGTTAAATAACTGCCGCCGTCTTTGGTTTTTGCGTATTTCTTCCGAGGTATGTTTGTCCTGACGGATAAATGGAATGGCCGTCCCAGGAGGAGCGTATTGTTATTGTTTTAGCTAATGACAAGTCTCCCCCAATTACTGGAAATATCACTAATGAGCGATGTCTGTACGGGTGTGCTTATACTTCATTTTGACTTAATTAAATCTTAAGGCCCTGAGAGAATTTGCCACAAGCAACGGCTCATTTGTTACATTGCATAATGCATGGAGGCACTTTTCTGGCGTTTAAATAGCGCTGGCTTTTAGCAAAAAACATTTAGAGGTGTGATGACAAAGTTAACGGACAGTGTTTGTTTGGGTTTAAGGCAGTGTTAGTTTGCGCATGAAGGTAAAGGTCGGCTAAAAAACATACATGAGCTACTAAAAAGAGCTATTTTCCATCTTGAGGAAATAAAAATAGGAAGGCAGGATACAGTTATGTAGGGAAAAAAAATAGGGTGGCCAAGATTCTGATTTTATTGTCAGGATTCGTAGATTAAAGTCAGAATTATGTCAATTAATATGGAGGCAAGTTGCAAAAAAAAAACAAATGTACTATACTATTTGATTCATAATTACACTACCGGAAAAGATTGACTTTATTCTCAGGATTCGTAGATTAAAGTCAGAATTATGTCAATTAATATGGAGGCATGTTGCAAAAAAAACAAATGTACTATACTATTTGTTTCATAATTACACTACCGGAAAAGATTCTGACTTTATTCTCAGGATTCGTAGATTAAAGTCAGAATTATGTCAATTAATATGGAGGCATGTTGCAAAAAAACCTAAATGTGCTATACTATATATTTCATATTTACACTACCGGAATAAACTTAAATAAAGAGATCCCAATCAAAAGAGCTCCATTCATCAGATTGCATTATTTCTTATGTACATTAAAATAATACACAGCGATAATGCATAAACAGTACATTTTATACTATATATTTATATTTAAACTAGCGGGATAATGTTTAATGGCTGACACCACTAAAGACGGTAACAATGACGTGATTTGAAACGTTCTTCCGAAAGCGTCACTCGCGTAAATAATGTCGCCGTATGCAAATTTAAACCTGAGCGCTATTTTTTTAATCACGCTTAAAAGTGATGCGTTCATTTGCCCGCCGCAAGTAAGCAAATAAATCACTAAATCATTTAAGTGTATGCAAAGTGCTTTGTCATTTTTTTACCTTTGCTGATGAATGTAGTGCAGCAAATAACAGACAGCTGGAGATGGAGATTAATTAACGTAGGGATTTTCTTTTTTTATATATTTATAATAGTTGCATCAGACAGACTTCATTTGGCGTCTCTGGCCAAAAAGCACAACAAAATTTAAATTAAAGCAGCATATCTCAACAAAAGTACAAACAGAAGAACAGCTCGATGAATAATAAATACATATTACAAATAAAGAAATGAATAAATAAATGGTGGAAGGGGAAAATTGAATGAGCAAAATGCTGAATAAATAAGTGGAAAAACCAATTATAGGAATTAAGGCAGCTCCAATCGTCATATCCATTGACACTGATAGATGTCCAATTGCAAGGGACAAGGAGACGGTACACGGTCGATTGGTCACCGGTCTTTTGGTCGCCCGGAAGGTTATTGATAATTACCATTTAAATGGTTGCTCAAATTCCCTAAATACAAACTGTGAATGACTATTTAGTCATACTTAATGCCCTAGTAATTATTAGGCTAAAGAAAAGCTCCAAACTTCCCGGACTTTTATTGTTTTTTGTTGGAGAACTTGTTAAGACCCTGACTGTAGCTTCTTAAAGGGACAACGCATGTACATACAAACTCTTCCAAACTCACACGTGGGCTCAGTGAAACTGCTCATGGCCATTGTTGCCTTTTATTCATGCGTAGACTGTGTTGTTTTACCTTGTTTTGGTCGCCGGTCTTTTGGTCGCCTGTTGTCGCGGACCGGCGACCAAAAGACCGGCGACCAAAAGACGGCGACCAATCGAGAGACAAGGAGACAAAGGACAACCAATCATAGCTAAGGTTAAGCAATTTGCAAATTATTCAACCAGCTAGCTTAGCTTGATTTTGGTATGTGGGAAAAAACGGAATACCCGGAGAAAACCCACACACATGCAAACTCCACACAGTGACGACCCACCAGGGATCGAACCCTCGACCCCAGAACCGTTAGGCTGACGCGCTAACCACTCGGTCAACATAAACTTTTCTTTCTTTCTTTTAAACAGGATTATCGTGTTTACATCAATCATTTCTGGGCCCTTGGCCATTTTGAATTGAAAAACAAAGACGTGCTCACTCTTGAGGTTATCTAAGTGGTTCATCTGGAAAAAGCGTCTTTGATTCTTGGTCCCCCGCTCAGCGGAACAAGCTAAAAAGCTAATCTGTTTGCGCTAATGAACGCTATTGGCTTTCCTAACAGGCTCTTAAAGAAATGTGATGGATGGATGGAGGAAGGAAGGAAGGAAGGACACTGGAAGGTGTCAATGTACGGAGTCGACGCGCTTAATGTATGCGTCCGTGCTCATTGACATGCGGGCATTAGCGCCCGCGCCCGACTTTTGTCGCTCGTAAATCTGCTAACAAAGCACAAAGGCAAAGTCTTTGGGTGCCAATAAGCGGGGAGACGGATGGCGGGAGGTGTTTTCGCCCTGACGTGATCGATGCCCGAACGCAGGGGTGTCAAAGGTGCGGCCCGTGGGCTGGAAGTGCGACGCCCAGGGGGTCCGATCCGAGTTGTTCTGATTAACGGGGACTTTAGAGCTCAGTGATATTGTATGTAATTTTGGATCATTTCATTTTTTGTGTTTCAGGAATTTTTCGGGGTGATTCTTGTTCGTGTGCCGTGTTTCTGCGTTAACTGCGATATTCGAGGGATTACTGTACTTATAGGTCACTTTTGGTCAATTTTTGATCATTTCCTTTAGATTTGGAGGGACTTATTGTTCGTTGGTCGCTTCCTTGTTGCTTTTGGGGCATTTCCAGGTTCCTTATGAACTCATCGGCTGCCATTGAAGGCACCATTTTGACGGCAGGGTGCAAATGAACCACTGGAAATGGAGCAAAGTGGAGTTGATCACACAACTCACAAACATCTGGTTTTGTCGGGAAAAAAAATGAAAGCATTCAATTCGGTATGAGCTACAAAGTGCCCATCAGGAAGAACAACTTCACTAGCGGGCCTGATCGCCCCCCACTTGCGGGCCACTTCCGACCCACGGGCCACACCTTTGAGACACCTGGTTCAAGTGCTGCAGGTGTGTGTGCGTGAAGCCACCCGTGTTGCACTCTCTCCTCGAGTGCGTCATGTGTGAAGCCGACGACAGCTGTTATCTGTCAGCGACAGAATTCTCCCATCAGCCCCCTCCCCTGGCTGTCAATCACGGCGCATTGTCGCCACCTTTCTGTTCAAATTGCTCCTTCCTCCTTTGTTTGCCCAAGAAATCGTAGAGGGGGCGCCCGTGCGTGAATATCGGGAAAAGCGTCACCTTCACCGCCGCCCCACGACAAAGTGGTTCAGGCGCCTGGTTTGGGGGCGGGCAGTCACGGGCTCGATTTCCTCGTCTACCCTGTCGTCATTTTTTCTCTCCGGGTCAGATATAATAATTAAAAAACAAAAAAAATAAACAAAAGCCTATTAGAGGACTTTTTTATTTTATTTACAATATAATTTGTGTTTTAATTTGGTCATTTTAAAGAGTAAAACAATAAGGAATACCATCGACGTTTTAAAAAATGAAATAAAATTAAGCGGAAATAAAAAGTTTATCTTATATTATTGAAAAACAAATTCATTTCAGAGCAAAAAATATGCAACCCTTTTTAAAAATGAATAAAAAATCTTCCAAAAAAACGAGAGAAAATTTGCTATTAACAGTCTTAAAGTAAAAAACATTAACATTTTTTAAGTCAATCGAGCTTTTAAACAATTAATTGAGCATAGAAAAAGATTATTGTGGTACCTAGCCAGCTAGCTTAATTATTATTTTTCAATCATTTCTTTAGGAAATCTGAAATTCAAAGGCAAGCATCTTTCATAAAAAAAAACTACAAAACACACTTACATCCGTGGCGCCGAATACGTCAACAAAATGTCAATTTGACTTTTGATAGAAACGCAGTTTTGTCACGAGGTGCAATTCGTGTCTGTGAATTATGGATTAAATAAGAATAAAAAGGCTATACATCAGAAAAGATAGAGTACACCATTTAGTCTGAATGCTTTCATATGTAATCAATGTGACTTTTTAATGGGAACTCCATCCCATAAATAACTATCAATACTTCTGTTCCCTGTAATTATTATTGCACTGAGTGTTTTTTTTTGTGAGCTTGCCAAAGCAATTCAACGGCAGGCAAGAACAATCTTTTCCCTCTCACTTTTACAGCTTACTCCCCCTGGGGTTGAATGAAATGAGTATTATGCCCTAAAATGCAAATATGTACTTTTTTGGCACCATATAGTTGTGTTTTTTTTTTCTCGGCTAGGAAGGATTCTATGAAAGAGACACCTCTAGCAACACGATTTTTATGCTGACATTGAAACAATCCCTTGACATTTAAGTGTTTTAAAAAGTTTCTTCTGGAGTTTTTTTTTTAAATCTCTGGAGGTTTGAATGTTTAGTAGGACTTCAAAATTAAAATTCATACTATAACTTGCTAAAGTTGTGGTGTGAGAAGTAGGGACCCCGCCATCAGCTGATCGGAAATTGGGCCACGATCACATAGCAAATGGGTTAAAAGAGATGGATTTTTAAAAATGTTTGCAAGTATTGCCGCATTTTCTTGCATATACGCCATATTCGTCGCTAAAAATAATGATGACTGAATCCAGGGTACGGCTTACGTGAGAAAACTGAAATGCCATAATGCAAGATTATGGTCATTTATTTCAAAATAGAGAAAAGATTAACATATAAAACGCTAAACAAAAATTATTTTGACGTCTATGAATGAAATTCCAGAAAAAAAATAAAGCCTATCTTGCATAAAACGTGATTAAAAACTCCTTTGTGCCTGCCATTGCTCGCTCAGGGCGCCGCCATCTTACCTTGGGATGAAAAACAAGACCGCTACGGACACACTTCCTGGTTGTACTGCTCACCTGACTTCCTTTTGCGATGATTTTTCTTTAGATTTTCCCTTCAAAGTAACATATTTGTACTCCCTATTAAAACCATGAATATGGAGGTGAAAATTTTGAATCAGGGGCGTCTTATACGAGGGAAATTGTAAAATTTTAAGGGTGCGTCTTATACATGGGGGGCGGCTTATATGCGAGAAAATACGGTAACTCGCTTGTCCGGCCCTCCAGTTGAATTGGATTGGCTGTCTATTGCCGTCAGAGGCAGTTAAACATGATCAACCAATGCTAGCCTTTGTTTATTCATTCATTCGTTCATTTTCTGAACCGCTTATCCTCACAAGGGTCGTGGGGGGTGCTGGAGCCTATCCCAGCCCACTACGAGCACCTGAACGGACAAATGTTCAAAACGGTGAGGTAAATTGTGGAATAACGTTAAAGCAATTGCACTGTCGGACGGTTGTCAACGGCTTTTCGTAGTTTTAGCGTTTCAAAGTGAAAACCCTTTACGATTTTAAAAAAAATGAAAAACTTTACAGGGCCTTCATTGGCTGCCCTTGATGGCACCAGACGTCCAATCAGGGACTTCCACTAAAAACGGTTGAACGTCCATCGCCGTCAAAGGCTACGCCGAATGAATCAACAAAAGCTAGCTACATTTATTTCAACGCGTTCAACGTCCTGAACTTTAGCAGAAGGAGCCAAATTTGCACCCATTGAAGAATTCCACAATTAACATGATTTATTATTATTATTTTCCCTCTCACCAGTGCGCCGTCTCTCTCTCTCTCTAGCCACATCCCGCCCGATTGCCACGTTTCCTGCCCGTAATTGTCGGTGGCAGCTTTGCATATCTATATTGGTCGGCGAGCGAGCGCGGCATGAAGCCCTCGCTCGGATCGCCCCGCGGGCTCGCCGCTGACAGGTCTTCATCTCGCATAAGTGCAAAAGAGCCTGATGAAGTGGCGGGCCTCGGCATGGTGGAAGGCGAGAGAAATGGAGAGGGAGGGACCCCACTGTGGCTAAATGCTATGGACCAGGTGGTGCGAGAGTGTTAGATGAGGCAAAAATAGGATGCGGGGAGTCTGTTGGGTGGGGTGGGGGCTTTGGGGCGGAGATTCAGCTGGCACCTGGCGCCAATTGAGCTCCACCACCCCCGAAGGCGCCTGGAAGGACCTCGTGACCTCTCGTCTACTCGCCGACGACTCTGTAGAGTACTCCGTCATTACCTTCTGATTACAGTGCTGGCATTTTTTGTGTGTGTATTTGACAGGCCTGGCTAGTGATTGACAGGGGAAATGACGGCCCACGTTTGCTCAAGAGCGATGGCCGTGTATTCATCTGCTGCTTTATAAGCCTGGCGGGACGCAGGAGCCGGTAAGTGGCCTATTCTGTTGAGTTCAACCAAAAAGGCTGCTTTGACTGAGTGATAAATGAGGTTCGGCCAATGAATTGGGTTGTTTTTTTTGGGATAAACTGTAGTATATAAAATAAACCTTTTGTTGGATGGTTAGCATACCGTAGTTTGAATAGTTATGAATAGGTGTAAGTCTTGATGGCTCTGTTCTGAATACTCGCTGATAAGATTATATCATTTAATATCTATCGCTATACATGTTAGTGGGACTTTAAGTTAATTACCTTCTGATTACAGTGCTGTCATTTTTGTTGTTTGTATTTGACAGGCATGGCTAGTGATTGACAGGGGAAATGACGGCCCACGTTTGCCCAAGAGCGATGGCCGTGTATTCATCTGCTGCTTTATAAGCCTGGCGGGACGCAGGAGCCGGTAAGTCACTCATTCTGTTGAGTTCAATCAAAAAGGCTGCTTTGACCGAGTGATAAATGAGAAGAGGAACATTATATCACACTTCTGAATCTTTATTTATCATATCTTAATACTTTTTACTGCTGGACGGTCAGAATGTGAGCCAAATGTGAGCAGTCACTAAACCACAGGTATTACTTGACTGAATTCCCTGCCCAAGGAAAGACATCACATGGTGATAACATGGAACGTAAACACAAAATCAATTCTTTCACACGTTAATTTCGCTAAGAGCGACAGATAAATGAGGTGCGGCCAATGAATTGGGTTGTTTTTTCGGGATAAACTAGTAAATAATACCAGTGTTGGATGGTTAGCATACCATAGTCTGGCTAGTGATTGAATATGTGTAAGTCTTGATGGTTCAGTTTTGAATACTATCTTCTATCATTTAATATCTATCGCTATCCGTGTTAGTGGGACTTTAAGTTCTATCTCGCAACATGCGTGACAGCAAAACCATTCAAAGTGGCGAAAAGGGAAGAGCCCCAATTTGCCGTTTGACCTTTAAAGGGCAACTGGCATTTTTCAAAAATGAATAAAAAAAAGCAGGCCCAAGCCATTTATTACTGGAAACAGTAAGCTCTGAACAATCATCTTACGTTTTTAGCCCAAACTCGGCTTTTGCCAAAGTGCCTTTGTAAATATTTCAAACATTTACGGAATCCGCTTTTTTTATGTAGTGCTGCTAGTGCCATATTTTCTCACTTGAAATCCCTTAAAAATGACATTTCCTCAAAGCCCAATACATTTTTCTTCCCTCTTCTTAACGGGGAATCGGGATTGCGAGGGGAAGAAAGAACTTTATGACGTTTTATTCCTTTTACTGTCTTTAACTTAATGGCAGTCTCTCATTGACGTGGGTATGAAAGTTGTTACTCTGAGTTGGCGCATTTTGGAAAATAGATTGCCTCGTACGCCCAGACCATTGATGCTTCAGTTACCCGAGTTCTTCTTTGCCAGTCCAGCCTTCCAAATGGTTCCCCATAAAAAGAGGAATAAAATTGCAACGACGTGAGGGGGGAAGCGGGGATGGTAATGGCCTGAAACTACAAAACAAGAGGAGAGAACAAAGAAAAGGAAGGCTATCCATTTAAACGTGGAAGGCCACGCCGAAGGCTGCCGTTCCAGGCGACACACGAACCAAAGACGCGAGAAAAAAAATACAAAAGCAAAAGAAAAATGAGATTCATAGAAGGGCAAATTCGCACATGTTTTACTGTGAAAGGCCTAGCTACACATGCTAATATTTTGATCAATGTTGTTTTAATGTAAACCACTGAATTTTTTTTTTAAATACTGGACATACAGCAGTTCTGCTTAGCATAGTTTAAAAGTAAGATCCAAAATGCAGTATTTTGCTTTGCAAAAATAAATATTAGCAGTTCTGGTTAGCATAGTTTAAAAGTAAGATCCAAAATGCAGTATTTTGCTTTACAAAAAGAAATATTAGCAGTTCTGCTTAGCATAGTTTAAAAGTAAGATCCAAAATGCAGTATTTTGCTTTACAAAAAGAAATATTAGCAGTTCTGCTTAGCATAGTTTAAAAGTAAGATCCAAAATGCAGTATTTTGCTTTACAAAAAGAAATATTAGCAGTTCTGCTTAGCATAGTTTAAAAGTAAGATCCAAAATGCAGTATTTTGCTTTACAAAAAGAAATATTAGCAGTTCTGGTTAGCACAGTTTAAAAGTAAGATCCAAAATGCAGTATTTTGCTTTACAAAAAGAAATATTCATGAAATTGACACATTTATTTACTGGAGAAGAGTACTTTAACAAACAGATGAATAATCAATAAATAATAACTAAAAAGTGCACTAATAACAAACAAACGGATGAATAATCAATAAATAATAACTAAAAAGACAATAGAAAATAACAAAATAATAAATAACTAAAAAGACAATAGAGAATAACAAAAGAATAAATAAATGATCGTTAAATGATAATAAAAAAAACAATAGACATTTTATTTGCGATCGACCGATTTCACCCTAAAATCTATAAAATCTGCCCTTTTGCAATTGACAAAAATTAAATTCCAGCTTTCTGGAACCTCACGTAAACAGCTAAGCCCCAAATTCCATTGCTAAAGTTAGCGGAAGCCAGGACTTAGCGGCGCTACCCGTTAATGTCGCTCGGCGCAATCATTAGCGTCTAATTATTTCTGCTTAAACGCCCCCATCAGCAGGAGAGAGACTCCTCGATCCCCAGAGTGAACAGCCGACGCCCCGCGGCGGCCATTCAACATCATTAGAGGACTTGACTGGTTGGAGGCATTAGTGACGCGACATTACACCGCGCCACGCGGCGGGCCAATGGTTGGAAAACGAGATAGCATTCTTCACTTGTCACAGGTTGCACCATGAATCTCGGGAAGAACCGTTGGGAAAAATAACCTGCCGTTATGACCGACCGGTGTTACGCTGGGGGTGCGCCAACCCTCCCAGGTATTCTGCGCCATCGCTACAGGCTTTTTGCTTCAAATATTAACGCTATTATTGCTAATTGAGCAGCTCTTTCGTGTCGTGTCGTCAAAAAGATAAACATGAAACGCGTAGCAGCATTTATTTTGACGTCTATGAATGAAATTCAAGGCATAAAAAAGGTATCTTGCATAAAACGTGAAAAAAACTCACTTAGTTGTGCCTACCATTGCTCGTGGCGCCGCCAGCTTACCTAAGAATGACAAACTAGACCACTACGGACACACTTCCTGGTTGTACTGCTCACCTGACCTCCTTTTTGAATGTGCAATCCAGCAATTGATTTTTACAGTATCTCAGAAATAGCACGTGTAATGATTTTTCTTAAGATTTTCCCTTCAAAGTAACATATTTGTACTCCCGTTTTAAAACCATGAATATGGAAGTGAAAATTGTGAACCGCGGAGCGGCTTATA
The DNA here is from genome assembly GCF_051989625.1 of Stigmatopora argus. NCBI lineage: Eukaryota > Metazoa > Chordata > Actinopteri > Syngnathiformes > Syngnathidae > Stigmatopora > Stigmatopora argus. The sequence continues at coordinate 1,454,738 of NC_135398.1, forward strand.
CGAGGGAAATTGTCAAATTCAACCATTTTAAGGCAATTTTAAGGGTACGTCTTATAGGGGGAGGCGGCTAATATGCGAGAAAATACGGTAAGTGACTCCACTAGCATTGATTTATATGATTTATTTCATTTCCCCTAATGCGAGCTATTTTCCACAGTTGCAGCGCAACAACACTAAATTCCCCGCGGAACATTTTGCCTACCAGCAACGCATTATGTTGATTTTTAATCTCGCGGTACCCCAAATGTTGACTTACTTCATCCTTTAATTGTCTCTATTTACTTGATCTCTGCCTGTTATGATGCTGACAGCTCCTTTCCCAGCAAACTCTTTATATTATTATTATTACTTTTTTTATTGCTCAAAAAGATCTCTCTCCCTCTAGTGTTATATTAAGTTCCGCATTTGTTTAATTGAATTGAATGCTTTTATCGTCATCCTAGTAAAATGAGATTTAAAGCTTAACCACAAAGTGCACAAATAACAAACAAACAGATATATAATCAATGAATAATAATTAAAAAAAACAATAGAAAATAACAAAATAATAAATAAATGATCTTTAAATAATAATAAAAAACAATGGAAAATAACAAAATAAAATAATAAATAAATTTTCATTAAATAATAAAAAAACAATAGAAAATAACAAAATAATATAATAAATAAATGATCATTTAATAATAATTAAAAAAAGTAGAAAATAACAAAATAATATAAATAAATGATCAGTAAAGAATTAAATAGTAGAAAATAACAAAATAATATAATAAATAAATGATCATTAAATAATTATAAAATAAAAATAATCAATAAATAATAATAAAAATAAAATACAAAATCAATATATAATAGTAAAAATATTATAAATAAATAAAGTTTCCAAGTATGCGTGGCGCTTCTGACAACTCTTTTCTACACATTTTTATACTACATTTTCTTCCTCTCATTCTCCATCTTTGTTTCCGGAGTACTTAGACGGCGCGAAATAGAAAAGCAAATTGGAACCTCGGCGCCTGCCCATTTCGGGGGGACCATTTTGCTGGCGTCGACTTGATAAAAGCTCATTTCGACATCATTTCCATTGGAAAGTAGTCGACAAAGACGCGGGCGAGTACGACCAAGGCCGTCGTCGCATGCCTATTTCCTTTGAACACCTTCATTTGACTGTAGGACTGCCAAGCTTTAATACAAAGTCAGTCAGACACGGCAAAGAAACGGAAGCAAGCGGCCACAATTAGATCCACCATCTGCCCACCTTTCCGACAATTCCCCGCGCCATCAATGCAAATTCCGGCCAATCGAGTGCAGTAAATGCAGCGTTTGTTTTTGGACCCGTGGCGTACTTGGGGTCCAATTGCTCGAGTATAATGAGAAGAATTGCGTATCAACGTTAGGGCTTGAATTTGGCGACTTGTGGCTCTTTTCTTATCACCACCCAGCTCGCCCTCCATTTTGTTTTCGCTCCTCCACACCAGACCGAATTGGGATGATTTAACCTTTTCTGGGGGACAATACCATTACAAGCTCGGATGGATTCCGCTGCGCACGTGTGGCGGTGGTGCGCACACTCTTCCTGGGGGGGAAACACGGATGCAGCCTTTTGTTTTTGCTCGTGTTCCTGATTACCGTTTGTTTTATTAATGCTATGCTAATGTGAGTTTCCTCTCCTTCTGTGAGCATTATGCTTCCTGTCATGGAGAGGTTTTGAAAAGATGTTCAAAAGGTTCAGCCATAGCAAAAAAAACTTTTTTTTTCTTTTTACCTGATCATTGTACGGTAAATATTGACAAAATGTAATAAATCTTTTATATTTTGCAGGTCTGACAGCATTATTGCCAAAAATACAGCTGTCCAATGGGGATGAGGCCCAATTTCTCTGCCTTATTGCATTGATGGGATTCCAAATGGCATTGTAGTACCACCAATCGGCCTCTAGATGTCGCTAGAGAGAGACTACTAAACGTGAGTAATGCATGCAAGCAAATTAGGAATAGCAATTTATAATATAGACCAGGAAAGAATATCAACATTTGTTCTATTAAAATAATGAAATTATTATTACTGATACTATTCTACCTAAATATACTATGTTTAAAATAATTGATTAATTTATTGAATTGAATTGAATGCTTTTATTATCATTATATACAAGTATAACGAGATTTAAAGCTTTCACCACATAGTGCACAAATAACAACAAACAGACAGATAAATAATCAATAAATAAGTAGTCCAAGTGAGATTTAAAATTTCTATATAATAGTCATTAATATATCTGTATAAAAATATATTGAGCAAAAATATGTATGCTACTGTTTACACTGCATGGTTTTAGGTTGCAGCACTACTTGATACATTTGTGGCAGGTAAGTTTAATGTCATTGTGAAACTAAATTAATTGCCGTATACTTTTTTTCTGACCAAATAATTATAAATATATTACAATATGGCATATCAATATAGATTTTGATCTAAAGCGCTCAGGCCGAATGACCCCCTCGGTAAGCACAAAAAAAATGCTATTGCTCCATCTGTAAGCCCTCCTCGTAGTAGCCTTGATGGCAAATATGCGGGTTTCGCCTTTCCGCGTATAATAACCACGCGTAAAATTGATTTGTGTTGATATTGTCTACCTTAGGAGCCGTTGCGTCGAGGTTAATTGAGGTACCCGTCACCCCCGCGAGTACGGCAGGCACACTGCTTGCTCATTTCTCTCTCTTTTGTATAGTATCTTCACCATGCCCGTATTTGTCTTAATTTCCATTCACCTGCCGGATGAAGGGCCATGAAATATTAATTAGGAGGCTCTCCGGAGGCCACGCGCCCGGCCGGCCTAGCCAGAGCGCTTTGGGCGCGTGTTGGTCTTCCCGGGGGCGTGCGTTGCGCCTGCTAATGACCGCCGTTTCCAAGACCTCTCGGCCTCGTTCTCTGCCCGACCGCCGCCCCAGAGTCCCGTTTCGCTCTCGCCTTGACGCCTCCGATCTGCCCGCCCGCGAGCGCGGTTTAAACAAGTGGCCTTGAGCCGCGCCGACGTTCCCCTCCGCCGCTCGGAGACGAACGACGCCGTAATGAGAGGATCTGGCTTGTCCAGATGGACCTTTTAACCTCACCCGCTTGTGCTCTCACAACGTATTCATGGCGTTTTATTGCTCGATCTGGTCGCTTCTTTGACCTTATCGGCTGCCTGTAGCGACGAAAGACCTCAAATGGCCAAACTTGTTTTTCACCTTCTGTTGCTGTGAATTTGAACGAGTTAATCACTAGTGGGCATCCGAGAAGAAGTAAACAAATCGTTGTAACTGGCGCAGATAGCGATACTGAGTATTTGTATGGTCCCCCTATCGCACAAACCATATTTCTAGTCAAGTTGGCTCTCCTATTACTACTAGTACTATTACTACTATGACAATTACTACTTGTACTACTACTACTACTTCTTCTACACCTACTATGACAATTACTACTTGTACTATTACTACTACTACACCTACTATGACAATTACTACTTGTACTATTACTACTACTACACCTACTATGACAATTACTACTTGTACTATTACTACTACTTCTACCACACCTATGACAATTACTACTTGTACTATTACTACTACTACTTCTACCACACCTATGACAATTACTACTTGTACTATTACTACTACTTCTACTACACCTATGACAATTACTACTTGTACTATTACTACTACTATACCTACTATGACAATTACTACTTGTACTATTACTACTGCTACTTCTACACCTATGACAATTACTACTTGTACTATTACTACTACTACTTCTACTACACCTATGACAGTTACTACTTGTACTATTACTACTACTTCTACACCTACTACGTCAATTACTACTTGTATTACTATTCCTACTATGACAATTACTACTAGTACTACTACTATGATGACAATTACCACTACCAGGACTATTACAACCTCTACTACTACTACCTCTGATACGACTACAACAACTAATACTTATACTTATACTACTACTACTACTACTTGTACTACTACTAACTCTGATGCGACTACTAAAACTAATACTTATACTTCTTCTACTGCTAGAACTACTACTGCATTTTATAATCCGGTGTGGAAAATACGGTAAATAAAAGAATAAAATAATCGCAAATCAAATAACTCATTGGCTGCCATTGACGGCGGTAGACGTACAATACGTTCCCTTAACGTCAGTTAGAAGATTGAATACTTTTGCCTTTGCCGCGGATTCCATTGAATATCGGTCGGAAAGGGTCGGTAAACCATTTTTGGTAAGCTCCCGTGTTCTTTAGAATTTGGGTTTGTCCCGTTATTAAACGCAACCTTGCACACCAAAGACTTTGTCGAGCGCGTGGGCAAAGGAAACAAGCATCATTTAAATTCACAGTTCAAGAATAAATTAGCATACAGATTTTTAAGTGTTTTGCTATTCCATTAGCAAAATTGCTCATAATGAAACATGACAAATTGATTTTGGTGATGGGGAAATTTAAGGGCGCATTTTTCTTTCTTTTTGTTTGTTTTCTTCAGATACCAAGCCGTAGGCACTTCTCATTTTTCAGCTATTATGGGGAAAACTTTTGCAATCAATTAGGATTTTCTCTTTTATTTTTTACAGTATTTACCTAGTTTCAATAGTGTTTTATATAACTTACCAGATGGCCGCTATCATACAGCGCAGTATTTAAATGAGTTTATCGTTCAGACGTGCAATTGGGTGGGCTGAACCAAACGTTCATTCGCTGCCAGCCCTCCCAGTTCAAATGGATTAGACATCAAATTTAGTGGAAAACATTAATACATTGCATAAATAAATCAGCAGCTCTGTAGTACATTTCTTACACATCATAAATGACCGTATCGGCCGCATTGTCTTGCGTTATGGCGTTTTGTTGTTGTTACCTTGCTGTTTCGTCTTTTTATGCGCATATAAGCCGTACCCTCGATTCAGTCCTATTATTTTTGTCCGACAAGCGTGGCTTATATGCGAGTAAATAGGTCATTTAGTCTTTCCTAACACAGATGCAGTATACTGGATCCATTTTTAAAAAGGCTGGAATAACTGACATCAATGTACATGAATTAATTCTCTCTGGCGTTTTCTACAGATCGTGGAACTCATAAAACATTAACTGTGGACAACAGTAACTTGTATTTTCCACTTGCTCTCTATTATCTGCCGTTTGAAGTCTCCACCGCGTCAGAAAATGTCACCTGTCACATTACACGATAATTTGATGGCAGATGAAAGCAGCGGCGCCGGAGTTCCCCCGCTAAGCAATTCCGATGCTATCTTAAACGAGGCTCCCTTCCAAATGCACGTCTAGCACCAAGGATTTAGCAAATGGCTTCTCGGACGGAGCCATGCATATGAAAGCGCCACTGAGTATACTCGGCGAATAATAACTTGATGTTGAATATGTAGGAGGATAATTTTGTATTAGAACAAGGCTCGCGGGCAAAGCCTTTTTCAAGTCGCCGTCATTTCCCAGCGTTGGAATTGCTAATGATCTGGCCTTTTTATGCACGCTAGATACAAATTGGTGGACCGGCCTATGTATGTTCGCGCATAAATGCATCAGCCTTTCATCTTTTTCATTTCTTTTTTGTAATGAATGGACCTTTCGCGCTCAAAAGAAGATGATGTGAAATAAACAGAAGGAAATTTTATTCCGATAACTCGGTTGGGTAAAGCTAATCAGTCTGTTTTGCATAAAGCGATAAAATACTACAGCAAGTGACTCTAAAACGATAGCAGGCTATATTTTATACTCGAATCCGTAACAGAAAAGGCACAATAATAAAATGAGGTCGTAATGAGTCCCTTTTTATTTTAGCTGCCTTGGCCCCGCCCACCCAAAAATAAAAAACTCCCGACAGAGGATGCCAGACCCATTTAAGATGCAGATGTTTGCAGTCTGCTAGCATGCTAAACAAATGCGCGTTATCCACTTGTTACCCCGAAAAATGTTTCCGCTAGTGTTGGGGTTATGCCGGGATAATATTATATATGTGCATATTAGTCATTATATGGTATATGAGCTTTATTTCAATTCGGGACCGAGCAAGCTCGAGGTCACTGTCCATGGCAGCTGGCTCCGAGGACATTTAATTGTTTTTAGGACTATTGACCTGACAGATCACCAAGTTCCGGGCCAAGGACTGTTGATCTGAGTTCGCAATGAAGATCTGTGAAGGACTCTTAAATTGCTTTGACTTGGATTCCGGCAGATGGCGATAATCGAATCAACTTCCGAAAATACTCGCATAATGTTTCAAAATACTGTCGCTCGGTTCCCCTTGTATGAAAATTATTATGCTTACTTGCAAATTCTTACGCAGTTGTTTTTGGTTTCCGACCTGATATGCAATTGTTGTGGCAGTTGTTTTTTGACCTTAATGGTGTTATTCGGTTAGCTTATGCAATTGTTTGAATCAGATAACCTTAAGTGCTTTGATTATGCGTGACTAAATGGACAGAGGAGGATGCCGTTCTGATTTATTTACCAGTACATATTAATGAAGATATTTATATTCATGTTTAGGAACATATGTATGTAAGATTGTAGCCTGGAGGGCTAATTTCCATCTTTTGTCCCTTGTGTAGGTTGAAGATAAACAATGACACGTACTACACACACACATACGTAGCACAGTTTTAGACAGTGTTGTCATTGCAATTTTGTTTGTCTAGTTGCCTAGCCAGGCTTTAAGATGATTGGCCAAGAGGTTCAGAGACGGGAGTTCACGTATGCTAATTGCTATTGAGTTCCAGGTATGTTAGGGTCTGACTAATTTAGCACTCTTTTAGAAGGGAACTACACAGTCACCTATAGAGCCGGCCCTTGTTGATGGGTTGGAATTTTTCTCTGTAAAAAAATCTAGCACTGACAAAATGTCCGATCCTTCCAAAGAATTATTATTAGGTGCCAATACGTCACTCATCGGGGCTTAACTAGAACTGTAAACCTTTGGTCAAAAATGTCCGCGTTTATCGCATCAGCCCGTCGTACTCCACTCACCATTTTGTCTCCCGTTCCCTTATTTAATTACCCTGACATGATGTATTCGTCAAGTTTGTCATAGATTGTCACCAGGCGGCAAAGTGCTTTTATTCTAAAGTAGACACGACCAAGCCAGGCCTCTCAACAAGTCTCGAGCGAGTGTGAATATCCGCTGATTACACGTCACGCTCGCCGAGAGCCAGCCGACAAAGTGAATAAATTCCTTTGACGCCAGAGAAAAAAATCTTTGCGCCACTTCATTGCTCAGCTTTTGCCAGAGCGAGACGTAAACTTGTTTTATGCTGAGAGTTGTTTAAAAGGATGGAAGGGAAAAAAATAGAAAAAAAAGCCAGGGCGACCGTGTGCAAGATGTATTACTTTGTAGTCGGAGAGAGGCGAGGAAATTGGTGACCAACAGACAAATAAATCAGGGGTCATTCCCTCTTAGCTCGCCGCGTTTCCGTGATTCATGGCTCTCGCGCTTCGGAATCGGGAACCGGACCAAATACCCTTGAACGCTTTGCCTTTCCTGCATCGGACGACTGTAATAAGCCAGTGACGGATGGCCACGGGTGCGACACCTCGTACTGGGGGTGCGGGAGGATCGAGCCCGGGGGCGTCAAAGATTTCGGAGGGGCCAGACCGGTTTGTTTTTTTGGCCCAAAATGTCAACCTGCTGTGTGGATCGGACGTCTACTGCCGTCAGTGGCGCTGAAATGGCAGGTTGAAATGAATTGGACGTTTATTGTTGTCAATTGGGGGTGATGAGTTAACTTGTATTTTATTAGCTTCCATTGTAGGGTATGTATAGGTCAATTCCGGTAAATTTTGGATCATTGATTTTGAGGGACTATCGGGGATTATTTTTGTTTGTTTGTTGGTTCCTGATGATTTTTGGACATTTCCTGTTGGTTTTGAGGCATATTTTGGTACTTTCTTAACTGATTGGCTACCATTGAAGGCGCCATTTTGACGGTAGGGGGCAAATGAAGCAATGGAAACGGAGCAAAGTGCAGTAGATCACTCCCTTGCCGAAAAAAAGTAATTGTCTATGTCACCTGTCAAAGTGGCGGCCCAGGGGCCAAATCTGGCCCGGCGCATCATTTTGTGTGGCCTGGGAAAGTCAATGATGAGTGCCGACTTTCTGTTTTAGGATCAAATTCAAATGAAGAGTATAGAGGTATATGACATTTACTAATTTCCCCCCCTTTAAATCAATCATTGTCATTTTTAATCCATTTTTTCTGTTTTTAGTTCAAAAATCATTTTGTAAAATCTAAAAATATATAAAAAAGTTAAAATAAACATTGTTGTAGATCTATAAAAAAACTGAATATTCAGGGCTTTTATTCCAGTTCTTTAAATCCATTTATATTAAAAAAAAATCTAAATATTCTATCTAAAATGATCCGTCCCACATGAAATCAAGTTGACGTTAAAGCGGCCCGCGAACCAACCCGAGTCTGACACCCTTGGTCTATGTACTGTATGAATGAGTGAGCTACAACGTTCCCGTCAGGCAGAACAACGCCGCTAGCGGGCCACCTCCGTCCCATGGACCGCACCTTTGACACCCCTGCTCTACAGGGGGAAAAAGGCTGGCATGAATAATGGATGCCACACGGAAAGGCCACGTGAGCCTTGAATATGGATGGCCGCTTGGAGATAAGGTCTCATACCTCCAGTTCACGGACGTGTTGGGAATGTTAACTCTTTCCGCGTTGTTGACATTGAGAGATGTTTCATTACGGGGATCTTTTCACCCCCCTCGCTTGCGCCTTGGCGAGCGTTTGTCACCCGTCGATGACCCATCCATTTGAACGGGTCGGCCTGGTAGCGAATGAACAATTGTTCCAGGGGCGGATCTCAAAAAATATTTATGGGGTGGACAGACTCCATTAGACTCCATTAGACTCCAGGACAATGTAAGCCACAGCCTAGAGAGGTCAACTCGCGCTGCGTTCGTGGCAGTGGGATTTTGGAGTTTCGGATGCATAGCTGTCGAATTGCCTGTGGCAAGCCTGTGTTTTTTTAAAAATTGAATTGAATGCTTTTATTGTCATTATACAAGTCTAATGATATTTAAAGCTTCACCACCAAGTGCACAAATAACAACAACAAATAAATAAGTAGTCAACAACATAAACAAGTAGGGAAGTGTCCAAATAAGAACAACAAATTAACAGACAATAAATAACTAAGTAGTCAACATGATAAGTAGTCAACAACATAAACAAGTAGGGAAGTGTACAAAAAATAACAAATAAACAGACAAATAAGCAATCAATAAATAACTAGTCAACAACATAAACAAGTAGTGAAATGTACAAATAACAACAACAAATAAACAGACCATCAATTAATTAGTAATAAATATGTAGTCAATATAATATGTAGTCAACAACAAATAAGTAGGGAAGTGTACAAATAACAACAACAAACAAACAGACAAATAAATAATCAATAAATAAGTCAAAAATAAATAAGTAGTAAATAAACAACATAAAGAAGCAGGGAAGTGCAAAAATAACAACAAAACACAAACAAACAGATAAATAATCAATAAATAGTAATACTAAATACATAATCAATAAACAAGTAATAAATAAAGAAGTAGTCAAGATAATAAATGTTAAGGGTGGCAGGTGCCGCCCCGGTAATCCGCCCATGCGTCTACCCGAGTTAATGACACCCAACAGTTAGTTCAATCAGTTTCCTCATATTTTTTCTTGTCGTCTCCATATGGCTTTTAATTTATTTTTATTTTTTTAATGAGATTGCTCTGTTTTCCAAAATAAATTAGCGTCCTAATTAACGAGATGAAGTGGCTGGTTGGTCCCTTTTGGGCGAGATGAGAGCGTCGAGCATATTGAGCCGCCGGGATGTAGCATTTGGTCAGAGGCCGCTGATTTGAATGTTTACGTCTCTGCAGGACACAAGCCGCTCTCGTATCACGCTTTGCTTGTCAACCACGGGCGTCTTATTAAAAATTGATCGCCAATCTGTTGTGCATATTCATTCATCGCCAGTCGTGATATTGGCCCCGCCCGGCGACAGTCCCCCCCAACGCTGAAACGCACCCTTTTCTTTTGAATATTTGAGAAGCAAACAAACAAATGTTACGGCAAGGGCCACCACTTTGACACGTGTGCTAAATGATTTGATCACCAGTTTATTTCCCAATGGCAGCCAACGCCGCCCCCCCAGACCAAATGGAATGGACGTCTAGTGCCGTCAATGGCAGCTAACCAGTTAAATTTGAGCCTCGTTTGAATTTAGCGCTGTGACGAAGCAAGATTGTTCGCCGAGTGTCGACTTCTACTCCATCTTTGCGAAAACGATTAGGCTCTCTGCACGCAAACAATCTCCATCACAAGCGGATTTTGACTTGAGTGAAATTTTTCCCAGCATGCTTTTGATTGTGAGCTGATTAGAAGATTATCAAAACGGATGTTGCCACTTCTTGCTGCGTTTTATTGTTACGCATTGATCTCCTGCACGCCGTATTAGAGCCGTCCCGCTTCCACGTGAAATCGAGGGCGTGGGAAAATCCTCCCGAGTTTAACCTCCAGCTGACTTACAGATTTCTGGCGGAGTTTTTGCGCCGCAAAAATGCTGTCTTGGGCGTTACGTCACAGGAAGTTTAAGTTGACTTTGTGTTCTGGTTCATGTCAGGTAAAGATAGGTCACGTAATCACTTTAACCTTGACGTTTTATGACTTGTACTTTCTTAGTTTACGACTTTAACCCGGTCATTGTTCTCCTAATATTAAGCAAATAGTAGTTTCGTGTTCGCATAGCAAACAAGATATGCGTCACGTAATGTAAATATAAATAATGACGACTTTTTTCGACTGATTTTATGCCATATGTAGTTTTAGGCTCACGTGGACCTCCTAATATTACTATAATCTCGCAATTTTGAGCTAAAAGTAGTTTTGTGTTAAAAAAAGCCCAAGTCAAAGCTAACAACTTGCAGTTCAGGTAACGTAAAAGTAAGCAATATGTTGACTTAAACCCTATTTTTTTTCTCACTTTCTTTTTCTTCTATAGTTACCTCTATCGGATTCGAGTACAGTCCTACCTTGAGATACAAGCTTAATGCGTTCCGCGACCGAGCTCGTATGTTGATTTACTCGTATCTCAAATCAACGTTTCCCATAGAAATGAACTAAAAACAAATTAATTGGTTCCAACCCTCTGAAAAAACACCCAAAACACGACATTGGATTGGAGAAACATTTTTATTTGTTCTAATTTGCCATCTATTAACAAAGTAACAAATAACTAGTGGTTTAATAGTACTAAAATTAGACGGAAAACTCAATACAAATTAACTCGTTCCCACCCTCTGAAAAAAATCACTAAAAAACAGGAGGATATTACAATCGAAAAACATATTTTTATTGGTTGTAATTCACCATGTACTAAGAGTATCAAATATTTAGTGGTTATGATGTTTACTACTACAATGTGACATTATTCAGTACAACGCGTAGTTCGCGCATGGATGCGCTCGTAACATAACATAAACTAAATTTAACTTAAATGAACATAGATTCCTATACACACACACTTAAAAAATATTTAATCTTACGTTACACTAAATTTAAACCATGGTCCAAATTAGATTGGGTTTCTGAGGCGAGAAAGGGAAGCGACGCATGAAGGAATTTAGCTATGAGGCTCATAAATAGTTTAGCCACCCAGTGCAGATTCATCAAGAAGCGTAAGGGATAAATCTTTACCCCTCCCCTCCCCCTCCTTCTTCTTCAGCCTGAAGAGACCGAGGTGGATTTAAAGATGGCCCCTGATAAACCTGCATCTTGAGAGCACCTAATACCTGCTGACATTTTTCAGCCAAAAAGTGCTTACATTTTTTGACTGGAACTTCGTTCACTCTAGCCATAACGGATTGGAGGTCAATCACTGTCATCAGTGGACAGCAAGTTCACTTTTTGAATTGATTTGAATGCTTTTATTGTCATTATCCAACTATAATAAGATTTAAAGCTTCACCACCAAGTGCACAAACAACAACAAATAAATAATGAGTAATAAGTCGTCAGTTTAAGCTCAAAGAGTATTATTATTAATATTAGTCTCGATTACCGTAGTTTCTTGCATATATGCCGTATTTGTTGCGAAAAAAATGATGACTGAATCTAGAGTACGGCTTATACGCGCACAAATTAGACTTAACGAAACACCATAACGCAAGACAATGCGGCCGATATGGTCATTTATTTCAAAATAGAGAAAAGATAAATAGGTAAAATGCTTAACAAAATGTATTTTGACGTCTATGAATGAAATTCAAGGTAAAATGTATCTTGCATAAAACGTGAAAAAAAATTAATTGTGCCTGCCAATGCTTGCTCATGGCGTCGCCATCTTACCTAGGGATGACAAACTAGACCCCTCTGGACACACTTCCTGATTGTACTGCTCACTTGACCTCCTTTTTGAATTTGTCTACGTACAGGCAACACCCTTTCGGATTCTTCAATCCAGCAATCGATTTATAGAGTATCTCAGAAATAGCACGTGCGATGATTCCGCAACCCAGCGGACGATCCTTTCGATTCATACCATAGGTCAGAAATATGATTTTTCTTAACATTTTCCCTTCAAAGTTACACATTTGTACTCCCTATTAAAACCACGAATATGGAGGTGAAAATTGTGAATCAGGGGAGGCTTATCTGCGAGAAATTGTAAAATTCAACCATTTTAAGGGTGTGGCATATACGCGGAGGCGGCTAATATGTGAGAAAATACAGTAGGAGCAGAACTCCAGTTGAGTATGGTGACGTCTCTTGGGAAGAAACTATCCTGGAGTCTGTTTGTCTTGGCTGTTATGGCCCAAAATAAACTGTCCGGCCCACACAAAATCTAGTTGGCACGAATGCAGCTCGCAAAGCATCCGAGTTGTACATCCCCGCCCAAAACAAATGTCGAAACGCCAAGCTCTTTTAGAAGGCCAAAGACCAAAATGGGATACGGCGATATCGAATTGGACGGCTATGGCAGGCACGCCTAGCAACAAGCTCCCACGAAGCCCGCTACGTCAAAGCGACGCAGGCCAATCGATCGCCATCTGCTGCTTTGGATGGCGGGCTGATAGATGTACCCTCGCAGGCGGCCGCCTGGAGCAACAATTTCCAGCAAATTGAAATGCCTTTGGGCCCTTTAGCCACTGCTTTTATTTGCCTTTGTTTTCCCCCTCATGGCCATCCGTGAAGGATGACGCGCTCTATATATCATCTGTCTCTTTGGATAGCGCTTCAGCTCCATCACCATAGCGATGGATGTTTACCCTCCACCCCAGAGATTTGCCTGAGAGCCGGAAGGTGCGGTCTAGGGCAAGATATCAGGAGATTTTTGTTTTTTAAAGGCCTTTCGCTATCATGTCGTCTTTCTTTTTGGCCCTGCATAAATTATAGAGGTCAGTACAGGTGTAACGGTACACTAGCATGACATTTCGAAGATCTCGGATTAGTTCATTTTGTTATTCTATTGTTTTTTTATACAGAAAAAATGATTTATTCAGGATGTTAAAATAAATGACCCTTACTAGCCTCATTTTTAGCATTCACAATGCGTAAATGAACTGTATTTGCTAGCATAGCGATAAGCCACTCGACTAGCTTCGTGCTAATCGCTAATTGTCTACACAAGGATAGTGTAAACCCTTCTATAAAAATCAACGCTTCTGGATTTCTTTTTAATAAAAAAAGACCGTTTTGCCAAATAACAAATTACCCGTCCATTCAAATCAATCAAAAGCCTTTATTGTCATCTTACACAGCTGCATATAACGAAATTGGTGGTGCTACTCCAAGCTTTTCAGTGTTTACCCAGTAAAAAAAAACATAAATAGTAGTGTAAAAGTATAAAAAGTCACATCCTGGCTAGGTGAATTCTAAAGTATTGCACAGAATTCTAAAATATTGCACAGATTCTGAAATATTGCACAGAATCTGAAATTCAGCATTGACGCTTAATCTATAAAATACCTAGCTTACACTCTACCACAGCTCTTCACATAAAATTAACCGCCCACTCGTTTGTCCCAAGAAGCAAGCAACTCGTTAGACATCTTTATTCATTAAATACTTATCTTAAAATATGTTTTTTTTTGCAATAAATATCATAATTAGCCACAGCGGGAGTCCCAACATATGTTCAGAGTAGATCAGAGTTAAGTAATATTCACCTTTTGCCCATCTTATCCTCCCAAATACAACACTTTCAAAACAAACCATCCAACTCCACTCAAATGAATCCGATTTTGAAGCTTCCCCCCCCCCCCCCCCCCCCCAACTCAAATTTTTTGACCGAATTATTGAATGAAGAAACAAGCACCTGAGCCCAGGCGTCCATTTTGTAGCCAGCAGAATGAACTTTGAAAGCGATTGCCCCGAAATACGAACTTCAGATTTCTACATGGATGCGGACATCGCCTAAGTTTGTCAAGCCCACCCCCCCCCCAGAGACCCTCCCCTTTATTCCCTCCAAAGTGGAATCCTGTCGAGCTGTTTGCTCCTTCATTACCTCATTACTTTAGCCTCCTCATTCCTCTCCCTCTTGCCGTCTCTCCGAGGACGGCAGCGCTGGGTTTTCATTACTCTGCGAGTCAATCTTCATCACGGCACCCAGTTGCGCTTCCCATTAGCTCCCAGGCTCGGCGCGCCACATGCCGAGAGAAAAGGCGCCAGTTGTAGCGTGACTGAGGTGTGTTTATTTTGATATCTTGATATTAGATTCGACGGCGGAAGGCGTCACATCTTTTTGGACGGAAAGGGGAGGAATGAAACGATGGTTGCGGACGTGTTTCCGTATTTCGAGTGCCGGGAATTAAAACCCTGACATTTAAGTTGAGACGTCCAATCCGTTTTGAGAAGGGGGCGAATGACCGTTCATTCTGTCAGGGGATTGGGCGCCTAGAGTTGTCAAAGGCGATGAGAGATGAGCATTCACAGCAGTCTTTCAAGAGTAAATGAATTCGGTGCGTATTGGCCAGAAAAATACTTGGGCCTTATGTTTTTATTCATTTTAAATCATTAAAGGTAGTTTTTACTTACATTGTAGTCATTTATAAATGAATTCACATTGTAAAATATACATCATTTAAAAAAATTATAATAAATGAATCTCTCAATGCCAAAGTTTATCACCATCAGCGTTAGCCCAAACTGTTTTAGCAACATTAAACCAGCCTATTTGTACTACATTGCTATCACTGATTTTTATTTTTTATTTTTATCATACTAGCACGGTTTGATGTGGACTAAAACAAAAACAGATTTGTTCTCAGTTCGCTTCTAATCGAACAATCTTTGTGGTAAAGTGACCACTCAAAATTAGCACTTAGCACAAGCGTTATGGAATTTGGTTAGCGTCACGGTCTCCGTTTAGCATTACATACAGTGGCTAACATGAGTTGGGCTTCTTTTATATTTGGGAAGACTGTACCTCCAACCAATTTCATTACGCTTGTTTACGCTCATAACAAGAATAAAACTATGTTTGATAATCGAGATGATTTGTTTACGTCCCTGTTTTTTTAGCGTCTTATCTTACCCAGTCTTTGAACGTCGTTTGGATATGCGTGGGTTTGCGTGACCGGACCTTTCGTCAAAATATGTTTGGTCCCCGGACGTTTGGTCAACTGGACGTTTGGTAGAACGGACGTTTGGTCGCCAGGTTTGCTCGCTTTCAAATTATGACAGAGAGTTTACTCTTGATATTTTGATATTAGATATTTAGATATTAAACTCACTCTCTCTCATGATTATAATTTTGAGAGATGGTTTCAACAGTAACAACCCGGCAACCAAACGTCCGTTCGACCAAGCGTCCGTTCGACCAAGCGTCCGTTCGACCAAGCGTCCGTTCGACCAAGCGTCCGTTCGACCAAGCGTCCGTTCGACCAAGCGTCCGTTCTACCAAGCGTCCGTTCTACCAAGCGTCCGTTCTACCAAGCGTCGGTTCTACCAAGCGTCCGTTCTACCAAGCGTCCGTTCTACCAAGCGTCCGTTCTACCAAACGTCCGAGTGCCGTGGGTTTGTTGTCAAGGTTGTCAATTGCAATGTGAAAAGGAACCAAAGAAAGCTAACTCTGTATAATAGTTGGACTAAGTTCATTTTGTCTTGTTATATATGTTTTGCTAGGTTCGTTTATAACAAACAATGGTATTTTTAATTTTGTTTTACTAGCCAGTGACACTCCAAAAAAGGGGGAAGTAACATGTCAGGCTACTAAAACCTAAAAAAACCGCCACAACATTGTCTGTTATAAACGAACCGATTAAAAACAAAGCGAACGCTGTACTTTTACGATGCGAATACGCCCTTCGCCAAAGACATAAAAAGCCCCGACACCATCGATCTCGGCAATTTTACGTTCGCTAGAGATCATGTACGCAGCCGTACCGTCGCAGAAGCATCATATCGGCCAGCGTTCCCATAGCTCACTCTTTTTGCGGGTTCACCCGCGCGCACGTGTTCGATGAGCCGCGGCTAATAGCTTTCGGTGAACATTCAAGGGCAAGTTGGCCAACGAGACTTGCCGAGGCAGTGAACCGGGGTCAAACTAAGTTACACATAAATCATTTAACGCCAACATTTTACCACAAATGCCTACCTAGCAACATCGTTTATCCAAACGTCACAATGCCCAAAAGTGTATTTCGCTAACGTTTTTTTTTTTTCATCCCGTCAGAAAACATTGATTAAAATTCCAGCCGAGATTTATCAGTTCATTCCGTTTCGGCCACGTAAAAAAATGTTTTTTTTTAAATTTTTAATAATGAATAGAGCATTTCCAAATCAGTCAAATCACATTTCATATGGGCGATCGGTCTAGAGGACGTGTCAGACTCAGGTTGGTTCGCGGGCCGCTTTAACGTCAACTTGATTTCACGTTGGCAGGACCATTTTAGATATAATATTTAGATTTTTTTTAAATAAATGGATTAAAACAACTGGATTAAAAGCCGTGAATATTCCGTTTTTTATAGATCTAAAACAATGTTTATTTGAGCTTTTTTTGGATATTTTTTAGATTTTACAAAATGATTTTTGAACTAAAAACACTGAAAAAATGGATTAAAAAATTACTATTATTGATTTAAAAGGGGGGAAATCAGGAAATGTAATATACATCTATACTCTTCATTTTAATTTGATCCTAAAACAAAAAGTCAGCACTCATCATTTACTTTCCCGGGCCACACAAAATGATGCGGCGGGCCAGATTTGGTCCCCGGGCCGCCACTTTGACACATATGATCTAGAGCAATGTTAGCCAAATTCCTTTAGCGTTGACGTCACGTCGAAGGTCAGTTCTGTTCGTTTTCGTCACTTTAGACCATCGCCTTTGTGCTTCCGTGGCGTGCGTTAGCTCAGCTTTACGGTAGGTTAACATAATTCGCTTGCGTGTTTCCGTGCCTGCCTCGCGTGTGCCACTCACCTCTGTTTTACCCCGAGTTCAAGCAGAGTTCACCGTCTCCCCTCCGCCACTTAACGTGCACGTTAGGGACGAGAAAGACTCCAATGTTGTACCTCGAATCTCCCCAAAAGCCACTTAGCGCCCGTGCTACAACTTATGACAGCACAGAGATAATTGCTATCTGGATTTAGCGTACAACAACACGCCGTCTTCGTTCTCACATATTCACTTTGTGTATTTATGACACGTGCCAAGTGTGGGGTGACGTGGCATTCCGCGTTGTTGCCCCCCTGAGTGCCTGTTTTATAGCCGTTGTGACATAATGGTTTCGACTTTTATTTCCCGCTATTGCAACGTTGACAGATATCTGCAATGTGACAGATTATATTGCCTTTTTTTTACGCCGGCGAGAGATTGAGCGGTTCGCTACTTTTTTTTTGCCGTGGGGGTAAGATCGGGGTGGGTTTGTGCGGGTGTTGCCATATCGGTTGTTTATTTTTCCCCAATTGCTGTGTAGATTTCTTTGTTGCTTCATATTTGCGAGATGGGTCCTCGTTGGGTGTTTTATAGGCTCCTTATTTTTACGGATAGATTCGGTAGTTTTGTGGTTTTTATTTTTTAACTTGTCGTGTTCAGCTGTTTCGACGCGGAGAATAAGAATGGGAGCGTTTTATAGGGTGAACGGTAATCTTAATGTGCCACATGGGAGTTTTTGGTGCACTCCCATTTTTGGTTGTGTATACAGTATTTTATGAGAAGTTTTTATTTTTTTTGAGACGTGGGATGTAAAACGGATGCACCATGAATGCTATGGCTTTGAAAAGAATACATAAAAATATGATATTGTTCTTTGTTTCACTCTAGATATCACTTAAAATGACTGTTTATTATGACATTTCTTTCTGCTTGTCAGATGCGCCCCAAATGTATATTTACTAGTCCGATATCTAGTACTATTATACCCAAAGGCTAGTACTAGTTTTTCCATTGTACTTTATTGGAAAATATTACTTCTATAATTTAACCTGTCACGTGTAATTACCGTATTTTCTCGCAGATGCGCCATATTTGTCACAAAAAAAAAAAGACTGAATGCAGGGTGTGGCTTATACGCGCAAAAATTAGACTTAACGAAACACCATAACACAAGACAATGCGGCCAATACGGTGATTTATTTCAAATTTGAGGAAAAAATAAACCAATAAAACGTTACACAAAATTAATTTTGACATCTATGGATGAAATTCGAGAAAAAAAACATTTTACAAAAAACTCAGTTACTTCTGCCTGCCATTATTCGCTCAGGGCGCCGCCATCTTACCTAGCGATGACAAACTAGACCGCTATGGACACACTTCCTGGGTTGTACTGCTTTTTACAGTATCTCAGAAATACCACCTGCAATGATTTTTCTTAAGATTTTCCCTTGAAAGTAACACATTTATACTCCCTATTAAAAACATGAATATGGAGGTGAAAATTGTCAATCAGGGAGCAGCTTATACGCGAGAAATTGTCAAATTCAACCATTTTAAGGCCATTTTAAGGGTCCGGCTTATACTGGAAGGCGGCTAATATGCGCGTATCTTGCAAATCAGGCAGACAACACAATCATATGGTATAATTCATATGCATTTCAAAGCAGATAGGCATGTCAGGTGACAATAATCCAATATTTTAGGTTTCACAATCACGGTTAAAATGAAATGACGGTAATTCCAATGATTTTTTTCGATGGTAACCCGGTTTACTGCCCTGAATGTCATTTCCTCATATTTTTTTTTCAGGCCAAAGATTAAAGTTGTTTCTGAGCACTCTTTTTGTTTCACTTATTGGGAACGAATTGGTTGGTGGCGTGCGGGAGGAAAAAGAAAAATTGCTAATGAGGCCAGTCTTTGGCCTGGCTTTTGAAATATGAAACCATTCTCAAGCGTAGGCTATTACACCAGTAGAAATGCAATCAGGCCGTAATTGAATGTGGGTTATGACTTTTCTGTAATCTCACTCAGCCGTTTGCTTCTCTCATTTTTTTCTTTCTTTTGCTAATGCAATCTCTTCAAATCAGAGGCTAGCCTTTAATCATTTTTAAGGGCAGCGTACCTTGCAAAAACATTGTCCGATGAGTCCAGGGGTGTCAAACTCATCTTTGTCTTTCGACGATTTCCTTTGTAGAGCTGTTTTTTTTTTTTTAATTATTATTTTTTTTAACTCGTTTGTTTGCCACTTTTTACTGGGAGGGGATGAACCTTCCCAGTCAAAATGGGCTAAATGGCTAGCGGCTAATTTGCCTCCATTAATTGAGTCATTGATGAGCAAATGGAGCGTCATTGAGGAAATTGCTAAATGCGCTTTTTATATTCTTCTATAATTTGACTTGGTTACTGAGTTTGAATTTTTAATGAATAAAAAAGGGGAAATCAGTACATGCTATTTTTCCATTTTTATATTGAATTTAAATACAAAGGAATTTAATATTTACTTATTTCCAAATTTTTGGAGAAGAAAAAATAAATAAATATTCTCCAGTGAACACAGTATAGAAAAATGACATTAGATTTTAGCCAAATTGACATTAACGGGCCGCATTAACATCATATTGGAGATTTAAGTAAGCCTATCACAAATGTTCAACATAAAAATAGATATTGCTCTAAATATTCCATTTTTTTGTTATTGTGTTTAAAAAACGACCAATTTTTAGATGTATGGGCTCATTTAAGAACAAAAGATAGTATTTCCTAAAACTCTAATAATCTTGCGCAAATCTGTCAACTTGTTTTAAATGGTTAAAATAAGTGGGGGAAAAATAATTTAACCAGATTGATGATCCAAAAGCAGTGACCTTTGACCTTCTACCCACGTGGAATGGATCAAGCTTACCCGGTTGTAAAATTGCGAGCGGCCAGTCCAATTTCACGTTGTAGGTCAAAGAAGAAGAGAAGAAGAACGCGGCTCTGAGTAATGTTTACAGAGCAAATAGATAAAAGTTTAATATACAAGATACATCATAGCAAAATTCCATCACCGCAAGGACAGAGAAGAGACATAAATCTCCCGCAACTCCAGCCGCAGTTTGACCTCCACTCCCGAACGGCCTTACCCGCCCGATGGCCTCCGATTAAACCTGGGTGACTAGCAAAGTGAGTTTTCAGCAAGAGACAATTTGGAGGCGCTTGGCGGCCATTTTGGCGAGCCCGCCCAGCTGGAAAATGTCGAGTATTGAACGGAATCAGATCTGAGCACAAAATTCCGTATTTTCTCGAATATTAGCCACCTCCGCGTATAAGCCGTACCCTTAAAATGGCCTTAAAATCGTTGAATTTGACAATTTCTCGCGTTTAAGATGCCCCCTGATTCACAATTTTCACCTCCATGTTCATGGTTTTAATATGGAGTACAAATGTGTTACTTTGAAGGGAAAATCTTAAGAAAAATCATCGCACGTGCTATTTCAGAGATACCGTAATCGATTGGTGGATTGCACATTGAATGCACGCCACCACCAATTCGTTCCCAATAAGTGAAACAAAAAGAGTGCTCATAAACAACTTTAATCTTTGGCCTGAAAAAAAAAAGAGGAAATGACATTCAGGACAGTAAACCGGGTTACCATCGAAAAAATATATATTGGAATTACCGTCCTTTCATTTTAACCGTGATTGTGAATCCTAAAATATTGGATTATTGTCACCTGACAAGCCTATATCTGCTTTGAAATTCATATGAATTATGATAGAATTACACCATATGATTGTGTTGTCTGCCTGATTTGCAAGATACGCGCATATTAGCCGCCTCCGCGTATAAGCCGGACCCTTAAAATGGCCTTAAAATGGTTGAATTTGACTATTTCTCGCGTATAAGCCGCCCCCTGATTGACAATTTTCACCTCCCTGTTCATGGTTTTAATAGGGAGTACAAATGTGTAACTTTCAAGGGAAAATCTTAAGAAAAATCGCACGTGCTATGTCTGAGAGACTGTAAAAATCAATTGCTAGATTGCACATTCAAAAAGGAGGTCATGTGAGTAGTACAACCAGGAAGTGTGTCCGTAGCGGTCTAGTTTGTCATCCCTAGGTAAGATGGTGGCGCCCTGAGCGAGCAATGGCAGGCCCGAGCAAGTGAGTTTTTTTTGCAAGATACGTTTTTTTTCTTGAATTTCATTTATAGATGTCAAAATACATTTTGTTAAGGGTTTTATCTACCGTATTTTCACGACTATACGGTGCATCGTATTTTTAGCCGCAGTGTCAGTAACGAGTGCTATTTCTGTATTTTACACACACAAAGGACGCACCGTTTTTATAGACGTACGTATTCAGGCATGGCAAAACATACACCAGCTTAACACACGCTAAAAACACGTTTTTAAAAAGGCAACGGAAGCAAAACTGAGTTGGGTTGTACTTTATTTAGCCATTTTACAATGTACACAAGTCATCATCACCCACAAATCCATCAAAGTCCTTATTTTCTGTGTCCAAATTGAACAAATGTCCAAATGAGTCATCGAAAACGCTGAGTTTTAGACGTTCGTCCAGGCGGCCACCATCCATTCGCAAATAGTAGCTAGCTAGTAGCTAGCGTAACTATTCCAAAGCTCCCTTCCGTGCTTCGTAAAGCTGTGTTGATGTCGACGTCCAGGCCACAATCCATTGGGTGTATTGACAAAAGAACTACATATCCCAGCAGTCACTGCGCAGTACTTTTTCTACGGGGAAAATAGTAGAGTCGTTCAGGGGCTGCTTGCCGTAGTTGTGAGAGCTGTAGAGGATGGTGTACCCTGTCCACTGATTTATTTTAGTTTATCGTGATAACAATTTTAGTATTGGTCCATATATAAAGCGCACTGGATTATAAGGCGCCCTGTCTATATTTTGGAGAAAATGTAAGACTTTTATGTGCGCCTTATAGTCGTGAAAATACGGTACTCGATTTATGTGATCAGATCTGCAACAGTTGTATTTCCCACGTGGCTTCTTGACCTTTAACGCGACTTTGAACACGAAACGCACGAGCCCAAATCTGCATTTGACCTCCACGGACTTTCCTTCCCGTCCGCCTATTTTTTTTTTGTCCGTCTGGCGGTCTAATTGTCGCGCGTCCGCACAGATTTAGTGTCGCCTGAGCTCGCCTTGATTTAATTGAAAAGCTGCAGCCGGGAAGGAGGAGGAGGAGACGGAGGAGACGAGACGGAAGGAAGGCAAAGGCAGCGGATGAAAAACAGATAAATAAAAAGTGGAAGCAATCTTTGTCGGGCGCGCTGGGCGGTAAAATGTCGCCGCGTGGTGAATAATGCATGCGGGAGATGGATAGGTTTGCTTGGTTAAAACCCGGGACCGCTGGAGCTTCATTACCGAGATGTTTGTATGCTGATGCTGTGATTCCCGCTCCTTCGCGCCGACCCAATTGTGGTGGCAGAAGGTGGTGGTGGTGGTGGTGGTGGTGGTGGTGGAACCGGCACCTCCCCGAGCTATCTCCTACCCGCTTCCTTATTCATTTTCGCTTTAAAGATTCCGCCTCCCCTCTCGCGCCGCCGTCCCTTTTAATGGCGGGGCCGGCGGTGCGTGCTTTCCGTGCTTTCATTTACGGCATGGAAATGAGGCCTGCGTCAAATGAGCTTGAAGATGGAGGACACGTTGGCAATGTTGCGCTTAAATTTGCGCCATCGGGAGATGAGACTAAGATGTGTGTGTTTTTTTTTAAGTAACGATTTATGTGTTGAAGTTGTGGTGTGGTGCGGTGGTGGAGTGGGGAGTGTGGCCGGCTCGCAGTTCGGGGGTCGAGGGTTCGATTTCCAGGTGGGTTCGCCTGGTGGGGAGTTTGTGTGTTCTCTAGGGTTGGGGGGGGATTTCTCTGGGTACTCTGGTTTCATCCCACATTGCCAAAACATGCATGCTAGGCTAGCTGGTTGAAAAACGGGGAGACAAACAAGCAATCGTCTGTAGTTTGGGCCAAAATATAGCATCCAGTTAGCCTAGCATGCATGTTTTGTTTTCCTGTTGTTTTACTGTTTTCCTGTGCTCTCCGATTGGCTGGCCAGCAATTGAGGGTGTCCCCCCCCGGTGCCGGAAGTCAGTTAGGATAGCCTCCAGCACCCCCGCGACTTTTGTGAGGATGAGCGGTTCAGAAAATGAATGATTATTTGTTTAAAAGTACCAATTTACATGTTGAAGTTGTGTTGCGGCACGGTGCAAAGTGTTGTAGCACAGCGGTCTCACAGTTCTGAAGTCGTGGGTTTGATTCCCAGGTTAGTCCTCACTGTGTAAAGTTTGCATGTTCTCGCGTGGATTTTCTCTGGGTACTCCGCTTTCCTCGCACATTTGGTGTGTCCCTCGCCGGGTCCCTGTAGTTAGCTGGGCTAGGCTCCAGCACCCCCCCGACCCACGTCGAGAATGAACTGTTCTCTTTTACCTTATTTACCCGACAGTCCCAAAGCGAATGACACGTTCCGCCCGGTCCTCGCCGCCGGAAACGGTCTCGTCGATCCGATGTTGCCGTTAACGCAGAGCGCCACGTTCGATTCCCCAAAGGAAAAGCACGAGGCGAATGAAAGAAGAAAGGTCTTTCATGTCCCCGCGACGGCGTTTCAAAAGAACCGGCTCAAGGTGCGCGTGTGCGCGTCTTGGTGGGAAGGCCGGCGCTTTAATATATTCCATTTCTTTGCATCCGCTCTGCGAGCCTGGTCTCATCAGCGGATGGGGCCGCACAGCCGTCTCACGGGCGCACGCGGATATAATTACTTTCCCACGGCGAGAAAAAGAGAGCAAAAGACGGAGAAGGCGCGAGAATGAATAATGAACTTTAATTATGCTCCATGGCAACAATTATAGAACCAAAACAGAAAGTCGATAGGCAGAAACATTGGCTCATTTTCTCCCGTTAGCTGCACCGCCGGCGAGTTCACTTCACAGTTGACGCTATTGACGGCGATAGACGTCCAATCCGGTTGGACTGGGAGGGGCCAATGAACGAACCGTCACAAAATTTTCTTTACTTTAAATAAAAACGAAATACTCGTACGGTTGTTTCACTCATTCATTTTTTGAATCGCTTATCCTCATAAGGGTCGTGGGGGGTGCTGGAGCCTACCCCAGCAACATCCTTGATTGGTCGCCAGCCAATCGGAGGGCACAAGAAAACAGAAAACCAATCCTAGCTCGGGACAATTCATATTTTTCAAACCGCTAGCCTAGCATGCATGTTTTGGAGAGGTGGGAGGAAACCGTGCACCGGGCTCGCAGTTCTGGGGTCCTCGGGTTTGATCCCAGGTCGGTCCTGGAGTTTGCATGTTCTCTTCGGGCTTGTGTGGGTTTTCTCTGGGTTCTCCAGTTTCCTCCCACATCCCCAAAACATGCATGCTAGGCTAACTGATGCTATACTTTGCCCCTAGCTACAGAGGATTGCTTGTTTGTCTCCCCGTGCCCTGCGATTGGATGCCAACCAATTCAGGGTGTTTTGTGCCTGGTACCCTGGGCTCTAGCACCCCCAGCGACCCTTGTGAGGAGACAGCAGCTCAGAAAAGGAATGACTCAAATATTGTGGTTGTTGTTCGCCCTTGGGTCCCCGAAGGCGTGTTTGTGACGACAAATTTAAAAAGCGCCAGAGCGCGGCATCAAACCCGAGCTGACATCTTGTTGACTCACTCGCCGAGCGCGAGGATCGGCGGGATTAAGTATCTGATTAACACGTCCCTTCGGCGGCGGTGGCGAGATACGAGCAAGCGTTCGCTCAGGCAATCGCCTCTTCCATCAAGGGCGCCTTAATTAAAAGGAGCAGCCTAATTAGTCTTATTAGGGAAGGAATAATAGACAAAATTGCATGCAGGGATGCGCAAAAATGTCAACGCGCTTGTACGTAGACGGGCCGGCCATTGACGGCGATAGGCGTCCGTCAGTTGGACTGGGAGGGGCTTAAGGACAGAAAAAAAGATGCTAACTTTTGTAAAGAAACTGGTTGTTTTTTTTAAAGATAATTTTGAAAAACGGGTGGAATGGCAGTAATAATAGTTTTGTTTTTTTTGAGTGACAGATACTACATCAGATTTTGAAGGGAGTACTTTTTGGGAGTAGTGTAGTATTTATCAGAGGTGGAAAAATGCAGAGGTATTTCCAAGATCATTTTTTATTGGCATGGTAGTATTTTGCAAAGTACTTTAATTCAAATTTACTACATCAGGTTTTGAAGGACTTTAGTTCCAGTCTTTGGGTAATTTAGTATGTCTTTGAAGTGGAAAAATGCGTGGGTATTCCACTGATTATTTTGAATTAATTTTGGAAAACGTGAAATGACAGTGGTCATAGTATTTTGCAAAGTACAAATACTACATCAAATTTTGGTAGGAGTACTTCAGGGCTAATCTAATCTATTTTACATTTGAAAATATGCGTGATTATTTTTAATAATTTTTGGGGAAAACGGGTGTGATGGTCAGTCATTGCAAGTCATTTTCAAAGTACTTTTATTTTCAAGTACTACATCAAATTCTGATGGGAGCCATTTACTTGAAGTCTTGTGGTCGTGTCGGATTTCTCAAAAGTGCAAAAATGCATGGGTATTATTTTTGGAAACAGTTGAAAGTAGTATTAGTCATTTTAGGGACAAATACTGCATCAGATATTGACAGCGTGTACTTTACTTGGAGTCTGGGAAGTCTCGAATATCTCCAAAGTGGAACGGTGGGTACGTGCCAATTTTCCCAATCGACTTTCACTCTGAAGTTCGCATTACCGTAATGCACAAACAAGGTGGAATTTGTCTTTCCGTGCGACGCTCTTGACCGCAGTTGAAATCCAGCCAGAGATTTGCTCTCCATCTCTATTTTTAGCGGCGTTTTACCATCCTCCCCCAAATGTGGCTCTTGTTCTACTTTCGGAAATGGCATCCCAGGCACGCCACGCAAGGCAACGCCAGCGATTTTGAAAATGACCCGTTTTTTTTTCCCCTAACAGCTCCTCTGCCTGCAATGTCAAAGTAAAACAACGCCACGCGTGATGTTATGCCGCGGGCTGCCCAAATATGAATCACGGGTGACAATGTCGTGCGGAGCGCAGCCCCGTGAATCCCATTTTCATCATTTACCTTCGTCGAAATGGATTTGAAACACTAGCGGGGAGCTCACCTTTCGCACCGCCTTGCCTACTTAGCCGTGAAAAATGCTGCCTTTCCATTTCGGGATGATTTCCCATTCAAATATTTGTCAAACACTCTGGATTTCGTGCCAAAAAAACATCTGACCTGTTAATATTTTCTGCTAAGACGCGTTTACTAGCAAGATTCTTCCCTTAGCAAGAAATAGATGTCAATGTCGTACATTTTCAATGCGTTTTTCAGCCATTATACTATCGGTGAATATGTTATAGACTGATCGGCTAGCCCAAAACATGCATGCTAGGCTAGCTGGTTAAAAAAAAATGAATTGTCCCGAGCTATGATTGGTTGTCTGTTTTCCTGTAAGAAATAGATGTCAATGTCGTTCATTTTTAATGCCTTTTTGAGCCATTATACTATCGGTGTATATATTACAGACTGATCGGGTAGCCCAAAACGTCCATGCTAGGCTAGCTGGTTAAAAAAAAAATGAATTGTCCCGAGCTATGATTGGTTGTCTGTTTTCCTGTAAGAAATAGATGTCAATGTCGTTCATTTTCAATGCATTTTTGAGCCATTATACTATCGGTGAATGTGTTATAGACTGGTCGGCTAGCCCAAAACATGCATGCTAGGCTAGCTGGTTGAAAAATATGAATTGTCCCGAGCTATGATGGGTTGTCTTGTTTTGCGGTGCCCTGCGATTAGCTGGAGACATTCAGGGTGTCCCCCGCCTCTGGCCCGGAGTCAGCTGGGATAGGCTCCAGCACCCCTCCCCGTGACTCTAATGAGGATAAAGCTGTTCAGAAAATGAGATGAGATATTAGAGACTATTTTTGAAATTCCAACCATCGTTTTTGTGGCTAGAATAGAGTTGAATATGTGATTTAGCATATTTACTCGCATATAAGCCGCATTTGTACGGACAAAAAAATGACTGAATCAAGGGTAGGGCTTATATGCGCATAAAAACACGACATTCACGTTCCCAACTGTTGATAAAATGGCACCTTTGGTTCTAAACTCATCTTGCTACTGGAGGTTTTGAGTGACACCCACTTGTACATTTGCATATAGTCTTAAAGTGGGTGTGTCTTGGGAGTGGGGCCCTCCCTCCAACCCCGGAAGCCATTTTAGAGGGGAGGGGGCTGGGACTGGTCTGCATTGTCTTAATGTTCGGTCACTGTGTTGGTTTAATTTGTGTTGTTGTTGTTGTTCTATTTTTTTAGTTTTGCTAGGTTTTAATGTCTTGCAATTAAGTTTGTACCTTCTGTCTACTTGAAAGAATTTGCAGTTAGAAAAAGCTGGCCTGGCTGTTTAGCATCTTGCACTTAGCGCCGCCCTAGTGGCTCCCTGGAGCTTTTGTTTTTTTAAGAAAAAAATGTTTGAAAATGGCAATTACTTGCCAAATTTTGATTTGATGATACACAGTGTGTGTGTGTGTGTGTGTGTGTGTGTGTGTGTGTAGTGTCGTTTGGTGTGTGTGTGTGTGTGTAGTGTCGTTTGGTGTGTGTGTGTGTGTGTTTCCCCTGTGCAAGTCTTAATTGTTCTGTGCTTTTGAGAGTGTGTGTTCTGCTCCGTCCACAGCAATTGATCTGGAGAATAATGGTTGGTGGAGAGAGTGGCCTCTCCCAAATCACGGTCTGAAAATCTCGGTAATTACCTCGGGGACCTCTGCCAACCATGACTGGGAATACGGGAAAGACAGAAAGGTAGCTGTGCTCGTGGATGGAAAGATTGAAATAATATTGTGGTAATAATGTGGGCTCTTGTGAGATTCGCGAGATTCGCGAGGGCCGCGAGTGAATGATGGCGTTTGAATGCTGCTGACGGCGGCGGGCGTCCAATATGTTTTTGGATAGGGAGGGTGCTGCTCTAATCTTTATCCGTAGAATTGAGAATAAAGTCAGAATTCTGACTTGAGAGTTAACCATTCCAGTCACTGTTCTGATTTTAAATTTGGAAATTCCAGTCAGAAATTTTGAAATTCCAGTCAAACATTTGGGAAATTCCAGTCAGAAATTTGGGAAAATACAGTCAGAAATTTGGAAAATTACAGTCAGAAATTTGGGAAATTCCAGTCAGAAATTTGGGAAAATTCCAGTCAGAATATGGAAAAATTCCAGTCCAAAATTTGGGAAATTACAGTCAGAAATTTCAAGTCAGTTTTCTGAAATTCAAGTCAGAATTTTGAAATTCAAGTGAGAATTCTGATTTTCAAGTCAGATGTTCAAGTGCAAGTTCTGACTTTAAAGTCCGAATTCTGATTATAAAGTCCGAAGTCCCAGATTCAAGTTAGCATTCTGAGACCGGCATCACAATTCTGTGAATTTAAACTCAGTATTCCGCCCTCTTCCATAGACAAAAAAAATGTATTTTTGGGGGAGGGTCATTGGACTTAGCTGATAGGAAAAAAGAGAAATTTTCCATCAAAGCATCACCGTATTGGCATTCACTCCAGTTTATAATGCATTTAGCTCTGCTAATTTTTAAATCCACCGATTGCCCTCTGCCGAAACTCCTTTTCAAAGCTTCCACGCTTTTTTGCGTGTATCTCGTCCGCGAGAGACCGACTCGCCGAGAGCGGAGGCCAGACGCCAACCGCCGTACGTCCCCAATTTGCTCGCTAACCGGCGAAACGGCAAAATCGAGGCGCTGCCGCCCCCCCCACGTCGGCCCGCGAGACGCTGATTCAAATCGAATAGATAAAAGGCGGAATTGATTCTGCAAAAAGGAGATGAACATCGTCGGGAACGGCGGCGGCGGCGGACCGGCGCGTTCCTTGTTTACTTATCAGGGTTTTTCTATCTAGCGTGTCGCACACCTGCGGAAAGATTGCATCGGGGGAAAGTAGAAGGCGGGCCGGGGAAAAATGAAAACGGGAGATTACTGATCAAGGAATATTTGTTTTGGTCTTTTGTCCGCTTTTCTTATCGCAAAATGTAAAATGACCATATTTTGCTGTTCCGGAGAGGGACCGAGATTCCGACGGTGGAATTATTGTAAAAGCTGGCCCTCAGTCCCGATTGGACGTTTGTGGAAGAGGACGGGGATTTTTTTTTCTAATTGGTTTTTAAAAAATACAATGAAGGCTGAAAGTTGTTTCCATCACGTATTTGCCCATTTTAGTTTCAGTCACAACGTTTTGAGGATTCTAAATACTAATCGGGTACTCTGGCAATTCATTTAATAAGTGGCAATCTTGTTTATTTTGTTGTTTTGTGGTGATAAAACAAAACAGCTTGGCTGGCTTGGTTTTTTTTCTACATCGATAGGCCAAATTCTCTTCCCTAGAATTTTGAGAGTCAAGTCAGAATTTTGGCCACCATTTTCTTTTCTTCCCTAATCGCCTTCTGCACAATAAAGTGAGAAGGTGGAGATTCCAGGCAGCATTTGGAGAAGGAATTGAAGTCAGAATTGTGACTTCAAGTCAGAAGCTTGTTTTTCTTCACTGGCTTTAAATGTCCCTCCGTAAAAATCAGAGTTCTATTAGATTCAAATCAGAAATCCGGCTTCAAGTCACAAATCCGACTTGAAGTTACAAGTCGGACTTCAAGTCACAAATCTGACTTCAAGTCACAAATCTGACTTCAAGTCACAAATCCCACTTGAAGTCACAAATCCGACTTGAAGTCTCAAATCTGACTTGAAGTCTCGAATCCGACTTGAAGTCACAAATCCGACCTGAAGTCACAAATCCGACCTGAAGTCACAAATCCGACCTGAAGTCACAAATCCGACCTGAAGTCTCAAATCCCACTTGAAGTCTCAAATCCCACTTGAAGTCAGTATTCTATTAGGTTCAAGTCAGAATCTTGTTTTTCCTCACTTGCCCTAATCCTTTTCCATAGAATTCTGAGAATAAAGTCACAATTCTGACTTAAAACTCAGAATTTTGCCCACTTTATTTTTTCCTTCAGTGGTCCTAAATCCTCTTCCATGGTGTTCAATATTTTTTTGTCTTCCCCTTCCATCATCCCCCTAAAGCGAAATCAGTAAAAAAAAAACAGTAAAATAAAAGCTTAACCATCCCATACCTCACCTATGGGAGGCGCCGTCCAAACGGCTCCGCGCCAAAATAGCCACGCCAGCCATCCCGGTTAAAATGTCATCCCCAGCCGCACTTCGCCAAGGCCCGCCGCTAACAGGAAATCGGGGTTAGCGTGCGCCCGTGTCGGATGAACTCGCTGAGCTCATCTGGTTTTGAACGTTGCCGCGACTTTGAAAAAAAGCACATTAAGGCCGTATTGACTTTGAGAGGTAAATGCCGGCGGGTGGGTTGGCGTGGCGTCGCCCCCGCGCGCGTACGTGGAACCACTCGACGCCGACGTCCTCGTAATTGCTCTTCTCGTCGCCCCAAGGACGGCGCGAGCCGACGTAGAAACGATATAATAAAGCATATTATCCAGCTTGGTAATGCGTTTTTTTTTTTTGCCTCCTACAGCTCGATGACAGCCGGAATTGAGCTCGCCGTGTTGCGGAAGGCGATCCATACTAAATTCCTCCCGGCGGCTTGCAACTCCGTGTCGGGGGGGCGCGTGTGTTAGGGGGGACGGGGGCTGACCTTCTCCTGACAAGTCCAATAATGACTTTTGGAAAATAGACGTCCTCCGTAAATGAGCAAACCGACCGGCCGTTCGGTTCTTTTTTTTCATCGGCGTTTACCTTGCGAATCGAATCGCCGTCGTCGCATGAGAAACGACGTCCTGGACCGGGGGTGCCGAAGGTGCGGTCCGTGGGCCGGAAGTGGTCCGATAGGTGTCAAACTCGGGTTGGTTTGCGGGCCGCATTAACTCGATTTCATGTGGACCAGACCATTTTAGATATAATATTCTGATTTAAAATAAATAAAATAAAATTAAATCGGATTAAAAGAACTGGATCCAAAGCCCTAAATATACCGTTTTTTACAGATCCGAAACAATGTTTATTTGAGTTTTTTATCTTAGTATGGGAAAATGTCTTTTCCTCATTTGTTGTACATTTCAAAAGGAAACAAAATGTAGATTTTAATTACTGTATTTTCACGAGTATACGGCGCATTGTATTTTTAGCCGCAGTGTCAATAACGATTGCTATATCTGTATTTTACACACACAAAGGACGCACCGTTTTTAAAGACGCAGCCAGGCATGGCAAAACATACACCAGCTTAAACATACGGACACATGCTAAAACACGTTTTTAAAAAGGCAACAGAAGCAAAACTGAGTTGGGTTGTACTTTATTTAGCCATTTTACAATGTACTCACGTCATCATCACCCACAAATCCATCAAAGTCCTCATTTTCTCTGTCGGAATTGAACAATTGTCCAAATGAGTCATTGAAATCAATGACACAGTCCCGACGTGACATTCCTATTGGTGCGTTCGGGACTCGGCTCTCTTCTCACCACTGGTTTCCATATTTTAGCTCAGAGCCATATGCACCCATCATAAGAGCCACATGTGGCTCCCGAGCCATAGGTTCCCTACCCCTGTTTTAGAGCTTGCTTATTAATGCTTTCAATTGGTACATACAGACAGTCTTTGATATGTTTAAGTGTAGTTGGGATTTTTCAAGATGACAGATAATTGTGAGGACCGACTATGAAAATAAAAACGGATCGGCCAAACAGCGTCATTTCACCCGACCGTCGACCACAGGCGGCGTCCTGGACTCGGATCGGCGCCGCTCGGAGTCGGACGGCAACAACGATAATGGACCGTCGTTGATGGATTGAATATTTGAAGGTTAAAACTAGACGGCCAGCCGAGAGACGAGTAATTAGTGAAAAAAAAAACCCAACAAAGCAAGAAACAAAAGAGAACACAAATGGAATCAATGTCATTTAAGAAGTGAAGCGAAGACCGCAAAACATTGCCTTTTCCTGGAGACTGACTGACACGTAATGAAGATGGCTTCCAATCCTTTTGGCGGTCCACCAAGAAGAAAAGATGAAGTACAAGGAGAGAATCAATTCACCCCCCTCGAGCCCTTCCCGAGCCCCCCTCCTCCTCCTCCTCCTCCTCCTCCTCTCCGTTTCCACTCAGAGAGAGATTTACAGGCCGAGTTATGACAGCAAACAATAACGACAGCCATCTTTCATTCCGCCGCTCGGGCGGGACTCTATCCACTCGCAATCAAATCGGACGGCGTGTCATCTCTGTTTCTCCGTGTCATCGCTAAATGGGATTGTCCTCCTTTGAGTCCATCCGCTCGATTCCTAGCTGACCAAGATAAAACGAGTCCTTGCCAAGAGGAAGAAAAAACAAATTTTTTATGGGTAATGCTTGGCAACGTATGGCCAGCAGAAATGGATTAAAAAAACAACAACAACTTACAAGCCTAGCCTAACAAGCTAGTCATCGGCCTGAAAGACAATACTAAAACCAATTGAAAGCATTTATAAGCTAGCTCTGAAAGCATTGGACAGAAAAACAAAAACGCACAAACGCCTCAACTGGGACCACCTTCATTTACAAAATCTTCCGTAACAAAGCTCCTCCTCCACTGCAAGATTTTGTACAAAAAAATTCCAACACATCGACAAGGGCTGCCTCTAGAGGTGACGGTGACTGTTTGTAACTCAAACTCAAACTAA
Source organism: Stigmatopora argus (assembly GCF_051989625.1). NCBI lineage: Eukaryota > Metazoa > Chordata > Actinopteri > Syngnathiformes > Syngnathidae > Stigmatopora > Stigmatopora argus. Next base: position 1,487,890 of record NC_135398.1, read on the forward strand.
AAGGGCATTTTGAGCGTAGACGGGTTCGAAAGGAGGACGAACGGATAAAGAATGGATGTTTATAAAAAGAAATGGAAGCGCGTAGTGGCTTAAAAAGCTCAATTAAAGTGTGTTGGGATCAATAAATATGGAGAAGGGAGACTTTTAAATAAGCCCTTTTGCTTCTGTCCTTAGATCGCATTTCGCAAAGAAACTCAAACTGGACAGATCGATACGAACCAAGCTGTGCCAACAGCGCTTTTATTTTTTTGTGCTCCCGTCTGCGTTTCCGAGCTGGCTCCGTTCCGCAGACGACATAAAGTCGGCCCGTTGGGGGCTTCTGTCTACCTGCCAGCGACAAAATCATCATTGGGAACAACATGGCCTCCGGGTTAGCATCCACTTACAGTACATTAAGCTTTCGAATCTGTTTCGGGGTCATTTTCGCCAGCACACCCTTGAAAGAAGTTGGCGGGATGGCGGCGGGCCAAGAAGAATTGTTATGGAAAATCATTTCTGCGCATAGTTTGGGGCTAGTTTAAGTGAATTGGACGGCTATTTTTTTCAATTATTGACTTCATTTTGCGTCACTTTGTTGTCATTTTAGGGTTTGACTTTGATTTATTTAATAAGGGACAACAAATATCTATATTCCTGTTAATGAACATATGTCAATATGTAAGATTGTAGCCGACGGCTAATTTTTTATCTTTAGTCTTGTGTAGGTTGAAGATAAACTACGACACTTCTACGTAGCACAGTTTTTGTTAGGTTTATCATTATTATAAATGTGTATCAATATTAATCATTATATATGTGCTTGCAACGAAGAACGCTTTGCTTTAATTTTAGAGTTATTGACATTAATACAAAGGGCATTTTAATACATCTCTTGCAAAAGTCAGGACTGTGGTTCGCATCAAGAGAACTGTGAATTGTTTTGGGCATCAAGATGGTTCACATCGAACTGTGGATTGTTTTGGGAAGCATCGGCTTCTCGGGATGGTTCACATCAAAACTCTCTTGGGAAGATTCGACAGACCTACAATTGTTTTGAGAACTGAGATAAATTGTTATGAGACTCTAAAAATGTTTAGACTTCTGTGGGACATGGTGTTAAAATCTTATGAATAAGTTAGCGAGAGAGACATGGAGTTATTTAGAATGATCTTGACCGGACACGTGGGTGGATCTATTCTCTTCTTGCAAGAATTAAAGGATGTGACTTCAGATGCCTCTTTTATTGAAAGGTGAATTTGGAAATAGCTATTGGTGAACTTAGCAGTTTTAGACAGTGTTGTGATTGCAATTTTGTTTGTCTAATAGCCGAGCCAGGCTTTAAGATGATTGGCCGAGAGGTTCAGAGACGGGAGTTTGCGTAAGCTAATTACTATTGAGTTCCAGGTATGAACAGAGAAGCTGCTTTGGCTAATTTAGCACTCTTTTTGAAGGGAACTACACAGTCACCTATAGAGCCAGCCAAAGTTGATGTCTTGGAATTTTTATGTACAAATTCTTGCAGTGGAGGAGGAGCTTTGTGTAGGAAGATTTTGTAAACTAAGGTGGCATCTGCATATTTATCAGTATTGTTCCAGTTCAGGCATTTGTGTTTTTTTTTTCAATATTTGACAGTGGTGGTGCGTTTTTGGCTGTTTTAGTGTTTGCGGATAGGAACATTTGGCAAAAGCGCTGTAGTGCACGCACTCACAAAATTCTGGTTTTGCAGTAATCCCTCGAATATCGTAGTTAATGGAGACCAAACATGGCTGCGATAATCGAAATATCGCAAAGTAGGGTCATCCTTATAAGTTTTTTTTAAATATTTTTTCTTCAGTGATGAGTCCTAGTAGCAAGAGTGGCTTCCGTTTACGAGTTTCAGCGTGTATTTTTTCCACATTTTTATGAACTTAAAAAAAAAAAAAGTTAAAAAAAAATTAATAGCAGAAGAAACTCGCGAAGAAGTGAAGTGGTGATAATCGATGGAAAACTATCCCACTTTTTGTATAGACCGATTTTTTCAAGTTATGCCATTCTTTCCCCTCTCACGGGCTTTTAAATACAGGAAATACCTGCTTCATGTGAAAATCCTTTGATTCAAAGGCTATTCCGACTGATCCAGTCGCCGGATGGACGGACACAAGAAACACCAAACCGCCAGCAATTGATTTGACGTCGCTTTTTAAGCTCCGTAACCAAAGCGGCAAAATATAATAAATCATGGCCATCTTCAAACTCACGCCGTTGCAAATTCCTCACTTTTGATGAATACGCACCCGACCGCGTGCGCAAAATAACACGCGTTGGACATGTCAGGGATTTTGATGGCGAGTCCGTAAGCGCTCGGGGGGCCTTAAAATCGCCCCCCGGCATTCATCGTGTTTTATAGCTCGTCGCGTAGTGGAACGACGGAAAGGAGGAGGCGTATTAAAAAGTGCAAAATAGAAAGGAAGGGGGAGGGAGGGGAGATAAGGGTGTGAATGGAAGTGGGAAAAAACAAAAAAAAATAAAACAGGCTGTTAAGGGAGTGTGTGTGTGTGTGTGTGTGTGTGTGTGTGTGTGTGTGTGTGTGTTGGGGGATTGCATCAACCTTCCTAATCAATATCCATTTCCCACGGCTGTCATGTTGTTGGAAGAGTGGCTGCTACATTAGCAAACACAAAGTGTCCTATCTTAAATAAAATATCACCTTTACGACAAACCGCTACGTTTGTCTTTCTAGGACAAATGGGACGCTTTTGGGCAACCCGTTTATCTGCGGCCGGAATATGGAGACGTCACATTGACGGACTTGACGATGTTTATGGGTGCGATTCTTTGGGAATTTCTGTAGTGGGAATAATGGGGGGGATTTATGGGGTTTCATGGGAAAAGGATAGGGAGGTTTTTATGGGTTTTTTGAGGGGAAAAAGATGGCCGTTTCTGGTATAGGGGTGTTTCAGCGTTTTTTTTTGTCTTTAAAAATGAAAGGGTTTAGAAAAAAAGAAACGTTTTTGCAGTTTAAAATGTCACGTAATATGCTGGTCTGCATTTGTTTATATTTGAACAGCTGTTTTGTGGAGGGTCAAGCTGTCGAGAAACGGCGCCACCTAACGGACGCTAAACGTTATTCTTCGTTTCTATGGGATGGCGCTCACTTCAAAATGTCTTTCGGCATCCGGTGAATTTTTTTCACGTCTTTCGAAAATCGGCGTCCATTCACATTTCCTTTACGGTCGGTACGTGTCAAAGTGGCGGCCCGGGGGCCAAATCTGGCCCGCCGCCTCATTTTGTGTGGCCCGGGAAAGTAAATCATAGTGGCGACTTTCTGTTTTAGGATCAAATTAAAATGAAGAGTATAGATGTATATTACATTTCCTGATTTTCCCCCTTTTAAATCAATCATTGTAATTTTTTAATCCATTTTTTTCTGTTTTTAGTTCAAAAATCATTTTGTAAAATCTAAAAAAATATAGAGAGCCGCGTGTTCGCCACCCCGTTCTCGAAAATCGGGTCGTTCATAACTCGGCGTCAACGTATTCGCATTGCGTTCACGGTCTGTCCATCATTAAGAACGGCAGACGTGCGCGCGAGCAAAGCTAAGCTAGCCGGGGTGCGATTCATTATTCTGCGTTGTATTTCCAGGACGCCACGAAAGCCTAAAAGCCTTCATAAATTACAATGTTATTTGGGTCAAACCTCCGTTAGGAAGCACGGGGGATGATTTAGCGCCTGCGCTAACCGCCGCGTTTGGGCTTTGAAAAAATAAATAAATAAATAAATAAAGGAATGAAGGGCATTGAGGGATTTTTGTGTGTGTGTGTGTGTGTATGTTTGTGTGTTTGTGTATGTATTTAGCCAAACGGACCACTGGCGGTGTCAGTTCTCTTCATATTGTGCGCTCGCTTTTGTGTGTGTTCATTGCACGGCTCGTGGTTATGGATTGCGGTGTGTGTGCGCGTGTGTGTTTGTGTGGGGCGATAGTTGTTCACAAAGTTGCCCTTTAAATTCCCTTGACATTTTACCAGGTTCAACGTAACCAAAGCTGTTTTAGCTTGTAATTTGTCCACTTCGTAACACATTGGCAGCCATTGACGGGGATAGACGTCTCCTGCCGTGAGGTTAAATGTACAGAAGCTCCCCTACTTACGAACGAGTTACGTTCCGAGCGATTATTCGTAGGTGAATTTGTTCGTAAGTTGCTTCAGTGCTATATTTTGTATTATAATTTATGTTTAAGGCCTATATAAGTGTATTGAAGGTTTAAATAAGTGCATTTGTATGTTTAAGGCTTGTATAAGTAACACGCATTGGTTTGTACTAAAAAACATTAATAAAATGGAGAGAATATGTACAGTACTGTATAGAGAGAGAGAGAGAAAGAGATAGATTTATGTATTAGAAAGTGGCCGAAAGAAGCGATCTAACGACGATTGCACAGTTTTCTTCTTTTATTCATCATAGATGATGCGGTAGCACTGTATGGCATCATTCAATTGATTTGCAAACTTTGTGCAACGTTCAATATTTGGGTCCTGCTGCTCCATCTTTCTGTTTATAAATGGTACTGACGGTCGAACGATTCAAGTTGTATGCCCGTGCAACGCTCACCATTTTCTCACCCGCATCAAGGTTCTTTTTTATTGCCACTTTGGTTTCAAATGAAATGGCTTGCCTCTTCCTTGCACTACCACCCTCACTAGAAGCCTTTCGCTTTTCACCAACCATATTGAATAATGGATGCACGAGATATTTAATGATAAAAATGAAAACATGTTCTTTGCGCACTGGAGATACGTTCACGCACTTACGCACTGCAACGAACTGGGCAGAGGAAGGTGGATGCCGGGTGAGCTCTCACAGCGCCAGGCATCGTCGGTATTAGCGGCGGAAAGAAGCACTACTCGGAAAAAGGCGCGCAATACAAAATCCAACTTACGAACATTTTCGACATAAACGCAATTTGCAGACATGTTCGTATGTACCATGTACCGTTGTTCGTAACTCGAGTGTTCGTAACTCGAGTGTTCGTAAGTAGGGGAGCGTCTGTATTTATCCCAAGTAGGCGTCCAAACCATTTGACGTGGGAGAGTGGCAGCAAAACAAAGACATTTTTCCCCCAAGCCGAAAAACGTTTCCGCCGAAAAAATCCCAGCTCGCCGCCAACCAAACTCAAGTTATCCGCGCCTCGCCATCTCCGTTCGAACGCATCGCTGTGTTTTTTTTTTCCACGCCGATAGCGTGCCCCCGCCGAGCGACTGATGGAGCCGTGATCTTTTGCTCTCAAGTGTTTTTCCAAACGTCTCGCGACGCCGGCGTGACAGCATGAACGAGCGCGCCAATTACCGCTCCTTTGGGATTTTTGTCCGCCGCCGCCCGTAGATCGGCCACTTGTACGCGCACGCCATCCGAACGCGACGGGCACATCAGTCAACGGTGGCCTTTCAAAGTCTTCTCCGTCGGGACGCCTGACCTTTTCGCTTGATGCCGGTCGCAGCTGCGCGATGAATCAATTGCCTGCGCCGCCTCGGACTAATCACGTGAAATGACATTCTCTCCGTGTCCAGACAAAAGCGCCGTCTTATTTGGCGCCCTCCGTGTCAACTAATAATGGCTTCCACTCTTAAAGTTGCCGGCCTGTCACTATGGACACATACGAACGAAGCCTCGACGGCAGAGGTGTCCAACTCACTTTTTATTTTCGGCATTAAAATGTCACTTGCCGCATTGATCCGAATATAAGACGATGTTTTTTTGCATTGAAGTAAGACTGAAAAAGTGTCCATTGTTGTAAAATCAGGCGCCAGATATATTTAAAGTGAATGCAGAACACTTTGATAGTTGATTCAGTTACTGTAGTTTTGCCGAACTTTGTTTGGTTCGCGGGTGGCGCTAATGCTAGATGCCGGGTTCGCTCGCTGTCAAATTATGACAGAGTTTACTGTTGCTATTTTGATATTAGATATTAAAATCTCTCTCATGATTATAATTTTGAGAGCTGGTTTCAACAGTAACAACCCGGTGACCAAACGTCCGTTCTACCAAACGTCCGTTCTACCAAACGTCCGTTCGACCAAACGTCTTTCGACCAAACGTCCGAGTACCAATTTCCACTATGCAGAGGCAAACCGCCACAATATCTTTTAATTGCATAACTTCAATAGTCATGACTCCTACTTGTTTCCCCAGCATTTATTTTGAAATACTATTTGACAAAATTCAATTAGTATGTAAAAACCAACGATAGCGGGACTTTAAACAGCTTTTCTGAAAAGTAGAAATCCATCCTTTAATCGGAAAGGAATGTAATCTATGTTAATACCCTCGTCAAATTATTCCAGCCGACTGTCAGATTTGCCTAGGAAGGAGGGGCGGCGTGGCGTGGCGTGCTGACTGGTCAGCACTCAACAAAATCATTTGATACTTTCAAGGCTTTTTAGCAGCAAAGGAAAAAAATAATAATTAAGCTACGTTCTCACATTACTTGCCGGTAAAAGCACTTGGAATGGTGCGGGATCTCTCTGGAATTAGCCACGCCATGGACCGGCGCGTTTGCGGGAAAGGCAAAGAAAGAGACAATACGGGCTACAGATGAGAAATTAGAAATATTAGCATATTTATTACAGCCACATGAAAGACATGAGAATGCCGACACTCTTTACAACAAGCAGGACGGAGGAAAGTGGCCCGCCCGCCCGGCGCTTCATCGGCGTTATTCGGTGGCCCCCCAAAAATTAAAAATAAGGAACGCGGGTTGAAATGAGCGCTTGAAATTTGGGGAAACATTTTGGCTGGGAAAAGGGCTGTGTGAACGCCATCCGACAATCCCGCTTCTGACGGATTGGACGTCCGTCGCCGTCGATGGCAGCCGACGTGTTCAAAAAAATATCAAAAAATCATACAAGCAAACTCCCGGTTGTTTTTAGGCCTGTCACGATAACAAATTTTAGTCAGCAATATGTTGTTGATCTCCGAAATTCTATGTTATTGTCAACAACAACAAAAATTATAGTTGTATGTTTTTTTAAAGATTTATTTAATAGGTAATTTATTCTGATATATTTCAAATAATACATTTTTTAAACATCGGAATGCATAATCTGTCATTTGATGATATGAAATAGGCGAATAGAAAACGCCATTTTATTTCTCTGCCAATTTGAGCCAATCAAAAATATTGATTTGTTCCAAAAATGAATGTCGGCAAATTTAAAAGCAAATTAATCTTTAATTTCTTTTTCCAATAAGAATTTCCGTTATTAGCCTCATTTTAAAAACATCTACAATCTGAAATACATCTGCGAGAGTCACTGCGGAAATCTGCATTTGCTAAACTCGACTTGCTTTTATTTTGAAATTTTCATTGGCTATGTACGCAGAGGAGCTAAAAGCAAGCTTTACAATCAGTTTTTTTAAAAAGTGCACTTATATATGGTGAGCGCTCAATGAATTGACCTTTTTCATATCGTGACAGGCTTACACACAACGTCGTACCACTCAAATAAATAACAAACTTTTCTTTTGCATAATGTTTTCCCCGTGTAAACAAAGTTATTAAATTATCGGTTAAAATGGAAGCGGGTGGATGAGCGGACGGACGTATAAATATTTCCTTTACAATGACACTTTACTCCTTATAATATCCTCTATAGGGCAACAAAACCGAGCGAGAGCAAAATAAGGCATCCAAAAGGCGAGAGAAGTCTGAAAAATACATGGAATGGTACATTTTATTGATTTTTTTTATGTGTAGTTTAGCGTGATAAAACATATTTTCTGTCTATGGAAATTTTGCCTTAATGCTAATTTGCCAATGTTATCTCGGATCACTTTCTATTTGGGATTGGACAATCGTCGGGTGGTGAGGGAGTGAGTGAGTGAGTTTGGTCAAGTGTCATTTTCAGTGCAGTATTTGTACAAAAAAAAATCTAGCGGTGCACCGATTGCTATTTAAAAGCCTGGCGTGCCGATCTTTATTGTTCTCGTTCGATTCTTCGTACCTTGTCAATTTATACGTTTTTCCCGTACTTGATAGGTTTTTTGATCATTTCAAATTGTGTACGCCGTATAACAACTTTTCTACGTTTTTTTGTTGTAAAAGCGATCTGGTTTTACCAATTTCGGCTCCAATCCAGATCTGGTTTTACCCATTTTGGCTCCAATCCTGATCTGGTTTTACCCATTTTGGCTCTATTCCAGATCTGGTTTTACCCATTTCGGCTCTAATCCAGATCGGCTCTATACCAGATCTGGTTTTACCCATTTCGGCTCCAATCCAGAGCTGGTTTTACCCATTTTGGCTCTATTCCAGATCTGGTTTTACCCATTTTGGCTCTATTCCAGATCTGGTTTTACCCATTTCGGCTCTAATCCAGATCGGCTCTATACCAGATCTGGTTTTACCCATTTCGGCTCCAATCCAGAGCTGGTTTTACCCATTTTGGCTCTATTCCAGATCTGGTTTTACCCATTTTGGCTCTATTCCAGATCTGGTTTTACCCATTTCGGCTCTAATCCAGATCACCTCTATACCAGATCTGGTTTTACCCATTTCAGCTCAAATCCAGATCTGGTTTTACCCATTTTGGCTCCAATCCAGATCTGGTTTTACCCATTTTGGCTCTATTCCAGATCTGGTTTTACCCATTTCTGCTCTAATCCAGATCGGCTCTATACCAGATCTGGTTTTACCCATTTCAGCTCGAATCCAGATCTGGTTTTACCCATTTTGGCTCTAATCCCGATCTGGACGTCTCGGTCAATGGTAGCAGACGAAAACGTCAACGCCGAGCTAATAGTATCGTCATGCTTGAATATGACGCACATTCCCTGCATCTGTCCGCCTTTTCACGATATAAATATAGTGCGTCAGAACATTTTTAGACTTTTACGTGGGCCCTACATGATTAAAGCAATTGTTTTTTTATGGCTTAATAAGGGGAATTGCAATCATTAATAAGGGTGGACAGGTATGATACTTTCCAAATGCGAGCCAATTGTGAACTCTCACTAAACAAGTAGGATCCGACCGTATTCCGTCGCAAGGGAAAAAGACCATCCGGCAAACGATTAGCAGACCGTGACCCAATAAAAATGCTCACCCAAATTCCACTCCGCTAATATCGCAAAAGAATTTCGGAAGTGACAGTGATAAACATCGTTAGCGCTGAAATGATTTGAAAATATCTCACGGGTGCATTTATTTATCTGCTCACATTAACCACCACAAACATCCACCACCGAATGCTAGCGGGCTAATGTGGCTAACAGACTAGCAGAGTAACAGGATCGGCGATACGTTTAGCCATGGACCGATCACCCCCAAAAAAAGCGCACGAAATCTTCCCCGATCGGCGCACCTTCGATAAAATCATATTTCGCCAGCCAATGAAATCAACCGAAATCCGTTGATGTAAAAACCGATCGCCGTCAATCAAAGACGAAGCGAAACGTCTTAGCCACGCTACATTCCTTCGTTCCAACAAATTCCTTCCTGGCAAATCTCCTTTTCATAACAAAATGACTTCATTACAAACATTCTAACATTGCAAATCAACACTGTACATATTTTACACTATGTTACAATCATATTATAGGCTGCGTTCGCTAAGCCACTCCCCCTTCCCGTTCTTTCCAGTTCCACTTAAAACATAAAAAGCAGCTTCAGTGCCATTAAAAAGAAGGTCCCGTTATTTTTGATCACCTGAAAACCGACCGACCGACCGACCGCTGGGCAAATGATTGACATTTTCTTCACAGAAACTTACAGTACGCGGTCGATCATTTTTGAGTGCCGGCGAAGGCCAGAGAGGTCCAATCCGTTTGGAGTGGGAGGAGCCAAACAGGGTGGGCCTTCTACCGCCTTCAATGGCAACAAAGCTAAAAGTATCACAATCGCTAATGATTTTTTTTAAGCAAAACAAGCAAAACAATCAGCGTTGACTTGATTTCTTATTTTCCCGTACACTCAAATATTACTTTATGAAGGGATAATTCTAATTTTTCAATTTAATTTCTGCAATCAGAAAAAAAAGTGATATTACGTTGAATTTTTTTTTATCGTTAGCTACGTTTCCGCGACAATTGTCCGCTAAATTAAAGCAATATTTTTTGAAAACAATTGTGAAAGCATCATGGGGACTTTAGTGTTTCATTTGAAAGCTCTTATTTTGAAAAAGTCTTCGAAAAAATTCTGAAAAATTTATTGTAACGAAATGTCTGAAAAAATAACGTAAAAAATGCGTTAAAAAGTTGGTGTTTTTCTCCAAATCTGGAGTTTCCTTTACTAATTTGTAATTGCAGTTTACGTTTTGTCGTCACGGAAACGCAGCTATTGACGAAAAAGTTTAGCCGACCGACATTTTTCAGATTCCGCGAACACAAAAATGACACCAAATGCGTAATCCGAGGTTTTTCGCGTGTCGATGGAAGCGCTCACAATTGTTTTAATTTTTTTTACCGGTTGCAATACGTTTGTCTTTAGGTCCAGTCGCATCGCACCCAAACATTCACCGAGTCCTCGTCGCGGGTAGAAACGATCACGCCTCCAAAACCAAAGACAAACGTTAGGTCCATCTCAAAAGGGGGCGGGACCCACCGCCACCTATAAACATCTACACATATACACACACTTGTGGCAACTTTCAAACGGGTGAAAGCGGGAACGAGAAGACGACGAAAACCGACTGTAAACCTCACGTGATAATTCGGATCTTTGTTCTTTCCGTTCTGAGTCTTTTTCGATTTTGTATTTTTTCTTTTTTCGTGAACGGAGACGTCGTCTCCGGGTCAAGAACGGTGCGAGAACGTGACGGAGTCGAGCGTCCGTGTCGTCCTCCGACTCGCCGCGCGTTCAAAAGGCGACGGCGAATCCGGCGACGCTTTCATTGGGTGGGCGGGGCTCCCAAGCCCCACCCCTTGTCTTAACGCGTGTTCATGTTATACTTGGACGTGTGTTCCTTGGGTTTGCAGGCTCTGCACGCTGGATAAAATCTTCTTCTGGTGGCCGGCTAGAGTCACGCCCATTTTCGATAATTCACTGAAATGAAGGCAAGAATATCAAAGTTAATATCAAAATCAATAATTTTTGTTCTATATTAAATTGTAGAGCAAACCGCTAACTAGCATGTACGTATTTTGAACATTACCGGGTACCGCAGTTATAGCTTTTTATTCATTCCTTCATTTTCTGAAACAATCATCCTCACAAGGTTCGCAGGGGGTGCTGGAGGCTATCCCAGCTAACTACAGGCGACACCCTGAATGGGTGGTCAGCCAATGCCAAGGCACAAGGAGACAAAGGACAACCACAGGATAGCTCGGGTTAGCCAATTTGGAGTTTTCAACCAGCCAATAAAAAAAAAACAATAAACCAACCAATAAAAACTGGGTAGCAGGCTGCGTTAGCACTAAAACACAACATAACACAAAAACAAAACGACAAAACACGCCAAACAAACAACAGAGCATAACATAACACACACTTGAGAACACAAAAACAAAACAACGCATCACAATAAAATCAAAACAATGCAGCACACAACATACTGCAAAACACACTAGAGAACACAAAAACAAAACGACAAAACACGCCGAACAAACACCAGAGCACAACGTACCCCAAAACACACACTAGAGAACACAAAAACAAAACAACGCATCACATAAAAATCAAAACAAGGCAGCACAAAACAAAAAACGCACCAAAACACAACATACTGCAAAACACACACTAGAGAACACAAAAACAAAACGACAAAACACACCTAACAAACAACAGAGGACAACGTACCGCAAAACACACACTTGAGAACACAAAAACAAAACAACGCACCACAAAAAAATCAAAACAACGCAGCAAAAAACATACTGCAAAACACACTAGAGATCACAAAAACAAAACAACGCAGCACAAAACAGAACATAAAAGCCTTGTTTTTTGAACGCTGACTAAACAACCCCCCAAAAATGTGTTATATTGTAGTTTGAAAGCAGTAACGTGCTAATGCCGATGCCAAAACGGACTGTACTTTAGCGTGCGTAATTTGACGTCGTCACGGCGGTTTACGAAGGTGGCAATGGCTCCTTTTACCTGACGCTGATGTAGAGGATTGAATCGAAACTGACGTATCCGGCGCCGGCAAAGTTTTCCTTGTACTGCCCCATCTTGATGGCCTCCAACCACTCATCCACCGTACTCACGCTGAATTCTGGAGTGCTGGGCTCCACCTCCTCCTCCTCCTCTCTGTCCAGACAAACCGGCGAACAAGTCACAAAATAAGTTGACCAATCAGCGTGCTATATGAGTTATATATGAGTGATCTTGCTTCTTAAATGCAAATCTGCACCTTAAATGACTTATAAAATAACCTAAAATGTCATCGATTAGCAACTTAGCACTTAGCTAACATTAGAAAAAGTGACATGTTGTTTCTTAAATGAAAATCTGCACCTTAACCGAGTTATAAAATAGCATAAAAGTTCGTCGGTTAGCAACCAACGACTTAGCTAACATGAAAAAAAAAACGACATGTTGCTTTATAAATGAAAATCTGTTCCTTAAACGAGTTATAAAATAACAAAATTTTATCGAACAACAGCCAATGACTTAGCTAACATGAAAATGAAAATATGCCTCTTAAACAAGTTATTAAAAAAACAAAATTTAATCGATTAGCAACCAATGACTTGAAACTACATAAAAAAAACTAAATGTTACTTCTTAAATGAAAATCTGCCCTTGAAAGTGTTATAAAATTCCATCGATTAGCAACTTAGCACTTAGCTACACAAGAAAAAAAACACATGTTGCTTCCTAAATGGAAATCTGCCCCCCTCTGAACAGGCTGATTATGTTGAACTAACCCTGCCGGGCTGTTGGCCAGCTCTCTGAGGCTGGCGGGGTTCCTGATCAGCTTGTCCAAGATTGTGACAATTTGTCCAAATTTGGGTCGCTCGCTGCGTCCTTTCTCCCAGCAGTCCAACATGAGCTGGTGCAGCACCACCGGGCAGTCCATGGGCGCCGGAAGACGGTAGCCCTCGTCTATTGCTTTGATGACCTACACACCCGCCCCCCAAAAAAGTAAATCGAGTCAACTTTAAAGTCCCACCGCCACCATATTTTACCCGCCGATTAAATCAGAAATCCGAGGAATTTAACAGAAGATGATGGAAAATGGAAGTGGAGAGTCGTTGACTTTATCGTGCGGTGAGTCGTAAGACAAAAAAATGTAAACCCGAGGTGGTCCAGTGGTTTGCTCGTCGATTCCAGGTCTTTGCATTTTGCTTTTTGGTTTTTTTAATACTTATTTGAATTCAGTAAACAGAGCTGCAAAACGTCAAAAATCATAAAAATAAAAAATCTTCAGATTTCGTGACACTTTTTCCGAGTGGCATTTACTAGCGACGTGTACAAAGATAAAGCTCAATATTAGCTCATGCTTTTCAAATGGTTTCCTTTTTAAAATCGTTAATTCTTGCAAAAAACAAACAAACAGCAAAGCAACGATGACTCAGGTTTTCATTTGAGCTAATACACACGTCTTGTAGCATTTAACAGTTCTGATGCGACAGTGGGACGACTTTAAGGGTCGCGTGGGTGGTACTTTAGCTCTGTTTTCCAATGCGCTAATCCCAAACAATAACAGGACTCTAACGGCGCGTGAAGGTCACATCTGCGAGCTGGCGACGGTGACTCACGTCCTGGTTGGACATTTCCCAGTAGGGCCTCTCTCCGTAGGAAATGACCTCCCACATGACGATGCCGTAACTCCACACGTCGCTGGCCGAGGTGAACTTTCTGTAGGCGATGGCCTCGGGGGCCGTCCACCGGATGGGGATCTTCCCGCCCTGAAAATCCAGAACACAATGCTAAGTTTTTTTAGCCACGGCCAACGCTACGTCAACACGCTGATAGACGTGAAAAGCAAATCGGGAATTCGGGCAGTTTAAATGCTCGGAGACGCGTTGACATCAAGCAATCACTACTCTGGTTGTCTTTTTTCTTTTTTTGGTGTCGAACCTGCGGCTCGTGGGCAGTATAGTAGGGCTTTTTCCCTAAAAAACGACATAGTATAGTAAGGCTTTTTTCCCTAAAAACGACATAGTATAGTAAGGCTTTTTTCTTTAAAAAAAAACGACATAGTATAGTAAGGCTTTTTTCTTTAAAAAACGACATAGTATAGTAAGGCTTTTTTTCCTAAAAAAACTACATAGTTTAGTAAGGATTTTTTTCCTAAAAATACGACATAGTATAGTAAGGCTTTTTTCTTTAAAAAAACGACATAGTATTGTAAGGCTTTTTTCTTAAACAAACGACATAGTATATTAAGGCTTTTTTTCTTTAAAAAACGACATAGTATAGTAAGGCTTTTTTCTTTAAAAAACGACATAGTATAGTCAGGCTTTTCCCCTAAAAAAACGACTTACTATACTATGTCGTTTTTTAAAGAAAAAAGCCTTACTATACAATGTCGTTTTTTAGGGAAAAAGCCCTACTATACTATGTCATTTTTTGCGAAAGAAAGCCTTACTATATACTATGTCGTTTGTTTAAGAAAAAAGCCTTACTATACCATGTCGTTTTTTAGGAAAAAAAGCCTTACTATAGTATGTCTTTTTTTTTTTTAAAGAAAAAAGCCTTACTATACTATGTTGTTTTTTTAAAGAAAAAAGCCTTACTATATACTATGTCGTT